>NC_056747.1:113430088-113432588 GCF_019279795.1 Protopterus annectens | reverse complement strand
AGCTATTGGCACAACTATTGCCCATAGCTACGCCATCATTTTGGACATATATATCACCATCAAAAATGAAAACATTGTTCTCCAAGACAGTCTCTAAAAATAAAGCTAAAAGCTCTATTAGTCCCTTCGTCAAATTCGTGTATTTCTGTAAATACTGCATGACCCAGTCAACGCCCCTGTCATTTGGAATGACAGTAAAGAGGCTGTTCACATCAAACGTGACGAAGATGTAATCATCACCTTCATCTAGTACAGAAATGTACTCATAAAACTGCAAGAGAAACTCCTTACTGTCTTTGAGAATAAAAGGATTCTCATCTACTACAGGTCTAAGATGGTGTTCAATATATAATGAGAATGGTTCAGTCAACCACCCCTGACCCGATACAATGGGTCTCATGGGGGGGTTGCATGGATCTTTATGTGCTTTCGGGAGGCCCCTTAAAGTGGGTATGAGGGGATGTTCAACCTTTAAATATTTATGTGTGCCTTTGTCTATAACTGAACTCTGAAGCAAATCATCTATCATAACATACACCAAGTGCACTTTCTTCAAAACATCTTCTCTGTTCAATCTACTATATGATTGACTGTCACTAAGTAGATTATTTACATTCCTCTTGTAGTGTTCATAGTCCATGAGCACAATACAACCGCCCTTATCAGCGGAAGTGATGATGATGGAATCATCATCCCGTAAACCCTGTAGTACCTGTCTCTCTACTAAGTTGAGATTCCCTTTACTATAGAATCTCTTAGTGTTGTTGTTATAAAAACTATAAAGATCATTTTCTATAAGTCTTGTAAAGGTCTCCAGCACAGGGTGTAACATCGGGACATATGTGCTAACAGGTTTAAAAACATTACTCATATCATTAACCCTGCTACCATAATCCAGCTTGAGTTGTATGTTCCTAGTGAACAGTCTCACATCAATTATAGAATCAGAAATTTCACTCCTACGACTGGGGATAAAACTAAGACCCCTATTAAGTATATTCTCTTCATCAATATTTAAACGCCTCTTAGACAAATTGATTACTATGGATTCCTTTTCTTTTCCCATAGTTTCTTCAGAGTGGTTCCCTCCATGTCCGTGTCTGAGGTCTTCCATTTCTGTCGACCTCGACTCATGGAACGGGATCTCCCCCTGAACTGGGATGTCTGTATCGGGAAAGGGGTAACAAAATCCCTGAAAGATCCCTCCCTATCAGGTTTAGTAACTCTATGTGCACCAGTATCCTTATTTGTAGTAGTGGTGTCTCTACCAATTGGATCAGACCCAACATCAATAACGCCAGCACTAATATCACCTACCCTCCCATTATCATTGACTGCCAAAACAGTACTATGAGATGTACTAATCTGCTTCTTCTTGTTGTTAATGACTACCGGGTACAAATTGCGGTTGGTAGTGTGGTTCTTGTCAGCATTTCCAACTGCCATTACATCAGAACTCACTGTACAATCAACATTGATATCATGTGTGGGCATTATATTAGTCCCATTATCATTCAACATATTCCTCCGATTTTTAGGACCAGTCCTGTTATTCACATTAAAATTATTAGCAGTCCTCGGCCAGGAAAAAACCTGGCCTAAATTAAAGTCATTAATGTCACGTTCTATTTTATTCTTTTTAGAGTCAAGTAGTCGCCGTTCATAAAGCGAAATATTGTCAATCAATTTCTTTATCCCCACCACCGCTTTCGGTGATGTATATCTAGAAACCAAAAGCGAAAACCTCTTATTAACTTTATCTCTTAAAGCGTCTTCCTCCGGTTTGTGGTACTCTATTAATAGCTTCATATAATTGAAGCTAAGTTCCATATTAAGTTTCTGCCATTGCAAAAGTAATTCCGGAAAAAGATTACCTGTGGCTGGCATCTTCAACACCCGGAGGCCACGAGGAATAATCCGTTTCTTCAGGCAGGCTTCGAAATGCTGCCTTTGTAATTGTAGTCTCTTCAGCTTAATGGAGTCCGCTTCTATAATCCTCAGTTCTTCCGACATCGCAACGAGCTCCGCAGCATTATCCCCTTCGGGTCCACGCTCCTCATCCGGTTCGTATATGAGTAACGGATTCTCCTCACCAGCGAGGCAGTCACGAAACCTTCCAATATTGTCCTCCGACCTCAACGTCACTTCTGGTCTCAACGTCACTTCTGGTGTATACGCCAGCTCAATCTCGTCTCCTCCTGTAAAAGCCATGCCCTCAGCTCGGATAAGTATCCACAACAGAAAACTAAAAGCAATAAACCAAATCCAAGCGGACAAAATATCAGTCACCCAATATTCGGTTCATCACCACATATGCTACCAATACTTATTTAATAAAGCAGGTCATTGATAAATATTGGTTTATTCTACATAATGACCCATTATTACATACAATTTTGGATAATCGGTGCCAGTTTGGATATAGGAGAGGTAAAAATTTAGGGGAATATTTGTCACATTATAAAAAGGGTATTGCCCCCACTATATTGGATTCTTCTAG
>NC_056747.1:113392588-113420088 GCF_019279795.1 Protopterus annectens | reverse complement strand
CACTGTATGTAGACCTAAGTACTTCTTCCTGTTTATATGCTTCATTGCTGATTTGTAGTGTTTCACTATATTTTCTTTTACCTACATTTTGAGCTGCATTCTCTGTGTAGCCCGGTCTAGATACACCTGACAGGAGCCATACCATTTATAACTTTTCTAGCCACTAATTTCTCAAATTGACTTTTCATCTTGCAGGCCACATCTAAAACGCAGATCTAAATAAAAAAAAGTGTCGCATACTCTTAAAGAGAAGCTAAGATTACCTCAATGTTTGAGAACCTCAGACATAGAGCATACTGTGAAAATTCATAAACACATATATATGAACTATCATAACCCACAGCATGAAATTTTAAATTGTAATTGGTTTTAAATCCTATGATCACTATTAAAATACTAAAAAAAAGCATAAAAATCTGTAGGGAGCATATATCTTATGAGTTTGATAGAATGTTAAAAATAAAGCTTAAAAGGTATAACCCGTTATTTATTTAAGCAATGATAACACATTTGATTTAAATTGCTCAGTGTAACTACTGCAGCCTGCTTGGTCCAAAAATAGTCAGTCCTAAAAATAATATCTTCTAGGGGACAATCCTCACCCCCCCCCTTCACTTAGGGGGAATTTACGCACTCACATAATTATGTTTAGACAGTAGATACCAAGGTAAGTGCGCAACGTACACTTAAAAAAATAATGTATTTACTTTGTACAATTACATGTGCTAGAATTTAATTAAAGATGTATGTACATATTAATCATAATGTATGAACAGATATCTGTGCAAAAGGCTTATTCCTCCTATTTTGCTTATGATATTTTAGGATTTTTTTCTAACTGCTGAAAAGGGTATCCTGTCCAGAAATGGGTTTGGGTGTTACATGGCTACTCTTGTTTAGGAAGGGGCTACATACTGGAATGTGCCATGCATTCCCAAAAATCCTAGTGACCACTGTGCAGATGAAATTGGTGGGGAGAGATTGCGTACAGCAAATTAAATGTTAAGAATTAACATGTGGGGTTTGGATGTGTAGAAATCTGGGAGTAATTCTGCTGTACCTGATTGCAGTAACCTAGTATTCTCAGAAAACATTTTTATAAGATTTAATAAAGTATCAGGTCCAGGATTCTCATCATTCAGATCCACAAAGTGGGACATTTTTTGTTTTATGGAGATGTGACGTTTTGTAAAACAAGCCATTCCAACAACAAGTGCAAAGAACTGGACTTCACTTTGTTGCCAAAATAAAAGCTCACTTTTATAGAATTTGAACATATTACGTTGTTCCATATCACATTAAAGTGTTTCAGATACAAAAAAAATATATGCAAGTTCTACTTAGAAGAAACCTTTTGAATTTTTTTTTATTCTAAAATCTCAGGACATTTGTCATTTTTTCATTTTTTGTAGGAAGCAACTGTTCAAATAAGGACTGTCCTCTGTAAATATGGACAGGTGGTTGCCTAATGAGGTGAAAATATATATGAGTCTTTGGCTAATTTTTATTTATGTATTGCAAATAAACATAGAATGCATTGCTGGGCATAATGGAGAACCTGGTGAATAGTCAGTAAATAAGTGCTATGATATAACATTGCAAAAAATCTTTGGTGATGTTAATTTTTTTAACAGTGTACAGACATAACAGTAAGTTCATATTTAGCATCCAGTTTCACTAATCTAACATTGTGGTGCCAATGTTTCTGATATGTTCAGCAACTAATCATTTTTGCTGTTATATAAAACATTTTTTTAATTTATAAATGACAATTTAGCAATTTGTTAGGGCGATTTACATTTTAAATGCAAACTTTTTAGTATATGTTTCACAGACTGCAGAGGTATGAACATCTGTGTATTTTATATCTGGGTTTACAGAACAGAAGGGACTAGTAATAACATACTTTATATATTTGTACTTCCTAGTCCTTTTTATCTACTCCAGTAGTTTTCAACCTTCAGGATTGCTGATTACTGTCCAGTATTCACATACTGTACTTTTCAGACTTTTTTGGCAGATTTTGTGGGTTATCTTACTGATGGATGAAGCTTGACCTCTCGAGATTACATTGCCTGAGCTTCAGCTCTCTGACAATATGACTTCCTGAATAGGAAATCATGGCTGGTGAGTTGTGCGAGATGTGATTGCCTTTTTAGGGTTATTTTTCCCTTCTTTAAGCAAGTACAACCTCAGAGTTGGTATATGTAAGTTCAGAGGGTATGAGGGAGTTGCCTCTCCTGCAAAAATACTTAAAAAATTGTTTTTCTGCAAGATGTTTTTAGTGAATACAGTGCCAGGATTCCAGTCCTCAATGTATTTGCTTTTGAAGCCATTTTTAAATTTAGTTAGAATTATCTGCTGCAGAAATTTTACAACACGGAGTCTGATGCAAAAATGCTAACAGGAAAAAGTTATGCTGAAAGAAGTATAATATACAAAACTTGGAAGGAAAACCATACATGAGGCTTAATCTGCTCACATATCTTATGATCACAAAACAAGATAAAATACAAGCCATAATACCGAACATGGTTAACAAACAATGGCATGTTTTTGCCGCAGATGCATTTAATTTATTTTATAAAAGCCACATGTTTCTGTGACATGTTTGTGTGTAACAATATATTGAGGCAGTCATTTTGCTATTTTTTTAGCACTTTTGGCTTTAACCATTATGAAAAAATTTCCTGACAGCTTTTCTTCCAGTTACGCTTGCAGTTAACATAGAGGATTTTGGCTCTGAGCTACTAACAAGATGTTTTCAGTGGTACAGGATTTGATTCTGTCAACCTTCATTTATGTACTGTTTGACATTGAGCAAGTCACTTATCCAGACATTACTTTGGGGCAAATGGATATTGGGATAGACTCTTCAATAGTCTCCAAGACTTCTTGCCTGGTTACTACTTATAAATCTAGATGTAATTTAAAAAAAATTAGTAAATCGGCTAAAAACTTGAGTATGCAGCAGCACCTAAGCGCATGCAATACCACATTTTGTTTAGTGCGCTGTGGAACCCCTACAACAACGTTTATGTAGGGAGAGCTTCCTGCAGTGTAAAACTGAAATGCATCAAAATAAAAGCACATCAGAAAGCAAAACCAGAATTGCTTTCCAGAGGTCATGGCACAAAACAACTATATGATCTTCATGTGATTTGAGTAACATGGTCTTCTGAGATGTCGTAAAAACACTTTAAAAAGTCTAGAATGTGAACAAGTTTAATGACTGCATTGTTTAGGTTCATTACAACTGGTTGATCTGAATAAGATTTAATTAGTTTGTACTACATTTACAATCAAACTAAGTTAATTATGCTTATTTTGGCCAAAGCTATTTGCAGACTTGCATTGTTAATTTTTATGTGGTATACAGAATGAAGCATTGTAGCATAACAATGAACAGAGGATTGACAACAGAGCTGGGATTCATAGTCATGGGTAATATGGAGCAAGGTTCACTGAATCAAATAGGTCTAGTTGCTCTGTTGTGAAATTTATGGATTCATAGTTCCACTAGAGCAACATCTCATTAAATGGAAATATGCATAACTATGAACCACTCCACTGGAGCAGTTTGACACAGCTCCACAGAGTGCCGTATCAACCCAGGATACAGAGTATTGCAGGTACTACCGGACTACATACAGGTACATAATCCCCAGCACACACAGAAGCACACACACACGTAGTTCAGTGTCACAAAATGACCTAAATAATGTATCTATAAATTTGTATTGTAGCCCCAAAGCCAGAAATAGTAATCCAGGAAAATAGAGCTGTAACCAGTGCTATCTTGCAGTTCCTTTTAAAACCAACAACCCAAATGTCGCTGTTAGTTGAAAGGTTTCTTGACATTGTCCTTGGATGGTCAGTTTTCTTCATGTGATTGAGATGAATTGATGGGGATAGTCTTTCAAGAAAAGCACAAGGCAGTCAATGTTTTAGTGAGTTTCAAAAACTAATGTGTATCTATAAAACATTTCCCAGGATTTAGCAAGCTCTGCATGGTGTGCAGGAATAGTGCAAGAGCTGCTGCATGCAATATGGTGGACGTGCGATCCAAGAATGAGCTCCCAGGTTATGCACGGGCACTTCTGCAATATTCCTACATGGACACAGCCCCCCTGTATGCTGATTACCTCATTGGTTGGTGAAAACCACACAAATGAGGTGCATTAGAAATCCAGGAAGCAGGCAGGTGTCCATGCAGAATAGTGTAGACTGCAGAAATGTATTCAGTCAGTAGCTGAATACATTTCTGCAAACTACAAAACAGAGGCATGACAGCTCATAAAAAAGCATGTATTATAAGGGTTAGGCATGCCAATGGCCAAATATATGGCAATAGGCATAAAAACTACTTTCAAAATTATAAAAAATAACTTTTTTGTTGGTCAATTTCGGCCGTTTAAGCATAGGGCAGTGGTGCGCAAATGGGATCAGCCCGAAAATAATTAAAAAAAAAAGGTGGAAATAAGCTTTTAAACCAAAATCATCATTTTGCCATAATAGTCAATGGCATGCATAACACAACAAGACCATGGAATAATGGTTGTTAAGGGGGAAGGCTAAGTATCGGTTTTGTAACCATGCCTTAGCAGTCAGTTCTATGCAAATGAAGGGACTGATACTGAATCACAGAGTTCCCCTCAGTGCTAGCTTGCACCTAACTGTGTAGGTGCAATAACACCATGGTGTAAGTCTAAGAGCTAAATGACCTCATGAGGGGGAGTGTCATGACTGCTGTAAGCTTATTGGAGAACAGTGGCCCGTGTTTGCCCTTAACTAAGCACAGCTAAGGAAGGGGGTGTGTCTGAAGCTGCCTAGCAGTATTTACACTGCCTAAAAGGGTGCGCGCGCTGCGCACTGGGTTTTAAACAACAAAACAGGAAATAGCAGCTCTGCTCACATCTGAGCACTGGGTTTGCGCCTCAGCCTCAGGGCTTAAACAGGAAGGCAACAGGAAGGGAAAATAGCAGCAGAAAGGTAATCAAGGAGAACTAGCATATCTGGCAGGTGAAATGTGTCAGAATCAAACAAGTACACAGGCAGCAGCCCAGCACACTACTATAAACTATGCAAATGCCTTTCACTCTGGTCCTTCCCACAAACTCTACACTGCCGGTGTACACAAATGGGGAAATTTTACATAACAAAAGCAACAAAATGATAGGGGCCGCTGTCGCTCTCATAAATCAATATGTGGAAGAGGCTGAAGGTGGTGAGGATGAGAATGCTGATGACCAACCCACAGTGAGGAGAAGAAGAGTGTACAGACCCAGGGAAACCTACCAGGGGCTACATGAGCTGGAGATAGTGGACCGCTATAGGGTGGATAGGGACCTCCTACAGCAAATTGTTGAGCTGTGCCAGCCAGCCTCGCACACAGAACCAACAGAGGGGAACCCATCCCAATGGATACCAAGGTATGTATAGGCTTAAGAATACTAGCCACAGGTACCTTCCAAATGCCAACTGGGGATATCATGGGGATCTCACAGACATCAGCATCCAGGGTACTCCACCAGTTCCTGGATGCCATGTCAGCACATGCCGGTGAGCACATATATTTCCACAACACCCATGAGGCATTGACCAGTAATATGCATCTCTTCCACCAAATAGCAGAATACCCTGAGGTAGTTGGTGCTATAGACTGCATGCACATAAACATCAAAGCACCACCCGGCAAGCAGGGTAGGGTCTACATAAACCACAAGGGCTTCCCCTCCATAAACTGCCAGGTCCTGTGCGATGCACAGAGCATTATAATGAATGTGTGTGCTGGCAGCCCTGGAAGCTATCATGACTCCGACATCAGGCATATGATGCAGCCGTACCAGAGATTTGCCAGTGGGGACATTGCATATGGCCACCTAGTGGGGGATGCTGGTTACACACTGGAGTCGTGGCTGATGACACCCATCAGAAATGCACACACACCCGAACAAGAACTGCATAATGATGCACACGCACAAACCAGAATCATAATAGAGCATGTGTTCGGGATGCTCAAGTCACGATTCCAGTTCCTGGACATATCCGGTGGAGCCTTGCAGTACTCTCCAGCTACATGTACCCAAATTTTCATTGTATGTGCCATGCTATACAATATGATCCTGTGGAAACAGCTGCAGCAGGAACAGCATGGGGCAGGGCCACACAGCCCCCCTCCATTGCCAAGGCCAGCACAGGTGCAGACTGAATCGGAGGAGGAATTACTTGAGCTTGCCCCTGTAGGCAGAAGGAGGCATGCCCAGTATGTCCAGGCTTTGGCAAAAAAGCAACACATAGCACATACACTGACATGGTAGGAACCCAGGGAATTACATCTCTCTCTGACTTGCACATACAGTAAAAGGGATGCCAGACATGACACAACCTGTGCTTAACCATGTATGGGGAGTGTACTATGTGCATCCAACATAGTCAGCCCTCCAGCACCATCCTCAGTACTGGCACAGCCACAAGGTAAGTCACACTCCCTATCAATTGCTGAATGGAGTAATATGTTCTGATACTTGTATCTATGGTATGGATGTGAGCATGCAAGGGAATTGGGTGGCTGAATGGGATGGCAGCAGATGGTAGACACCTATATCGGCAGCATGAAATCCATAACAAATACTGGTTTCAACATAGTAGGCAGTACTAGACAAGGTGACAAATCCCACTGCAGGACATGTGGTGGGCCAAATGTGTGTCCATAAGACACACATGCATGTCAGTGAGGCTCACATGCCCAACAATAGTCTCAGCCAGCAGGCAGGTGTAGATGACCACAAAGAAAGGCTGTGCTAAGGCCTCCAATTGATGGTGATGGAGAACAACCCCCCCTCCAGACCTACACAGACAGACTACAACAGGTCAGACAGTTAGGTGTTAGTTCTGAAGGGTAAGAAGTCTGAAACTGAAATGTTGGTCAATAAAACCTAAGATCTGTACTCCATTGATATACCTCTAATCTGCATGATAGGTCAGAATGAAATGGAAGCCAACAGAATGCCTGAAATGCCAGTACAGTCCAAGCAAATGTTTACAGTTGTCAGGTGTGCCCCCCCCACAATCCTACATAGAAATGTAGTAACATGTACTTGTGGGTATAATAACAGTGGAGCACAGATTACCTGAGTCAAATTAGCAGGATAGATTGTTGCACATGTACAATATGCAGGGCTCTGTGTGTTAGGTTGTTGTGTGTTGTATATTTTGTGGAAGCATACCCCCCAACTGTACCAAATTACTTGTTTTTTACCGAGTATTGGGGTCCAAATAATGGGGTACCATGATTCCTGAGTGGCACCCCTTCATTTCCAAATGTTTTCCAACTTTTTTTTCACTTTTTGAGCTGATGTCATCATATGCACGATGACGTCAGCTCCATCAACCTGTTGGAATTGAGCTCAAGGGCTTACGTGCACACATTTCTGGCGTTTACTAGCGAGCGGGAAACATTTATTTTATGCTGGCTGCTTTCTGTTGCGAGCAGGATGGATATTTATTTTATGCTGTTGCAAGCGGGAAAGACTGCTAATTATATTGCTTTCTGGATACTAGTGAGGAGCGCAAGTGGGTACTGCTGCAAGTGAAGTTTGCTTATGGTGGATACTAGCATGCGAGAGAGATTATGGGTACTGAGAAGTCTGCAGAGCTGTGGATAGCGAGATCGTGGGGACTTGCAGTCCTTTTCAGGTATTGTGTGTGTGTGTGTGTGTGTGTGTGTGTGTGTGTGTGTGTGTGTGTGTGTGTGTGTGTGTGTGTGCGGAAAACATTTATTTTATGCTGGCTGGCTGCTTTCTGTTTCGAGCGGGATGGACATTTATTTTATGCTGTTGCAAACGGGAAGGACTGGTGGATACTAGCAAGTGAGAGAGATCTTGGGTACTGAGAAGTCTGCAGAGGTGTGGATAGCGAGATTGTGGGGACTTGCAGTCCTTTTCAGGTAGTGTGTGTGTGTGTGTGTGTATGTGTCTTTAATACAAGAATGCTGCTTTATCAGCCATGATGAAGCACATTGTTTATTTGCTGAATGCGGTTGGCATCTGTCTGCAACAGCTGCTCTTCCATAGTTCAGAAATCTTTGCCTGAAGTTAATATTATTTGGAGATGATTTTTGGTCTAAAAGGAATCATCTGATTTCCATGTTGCTCTTTTTAATCCTTGAATGAAACCTAAATGTTTTGTGCTCTTACCAAGCCCGTTTCACTGTCAGTATGTTACAGTTCACTTCTGTTAGGCATAGACTTCCAGTAGATAATGATTTATTTCACAGATGACAGCAGACTGTGAATGAAAATGCCCCAGGGGAATACACATGGAGGCTAGAGAGGTAGTCAGTCAGGCTCAAACCCTGTACCTTGGGTAAAGGCAAAAAGAGCCTAAAGTCCTTAGCCACCACCACTTGTGAATTTATGTCCCTATTTTTGTTCTGTTCCTCATAAAGTCTGTGGTTTTCAGGATTATTGTGTCAAATCACTGAAGGATTGAATTCACTAAATTTGAATTTTAGACTTCATATTCTTTAGAAAATAAATGTTAACACGAAACCTTTTATTCGAGCAATTTTCTAAGTTTATAAGATCAGTATTTGAAACGTGTCCTTATTTTTGGGGCTGTATTCCCTCATTATTGGCTTTGTCCAGGTTTTTTGTGCTAAGACATTGAGAGCTATGGTGAGAAGTGAAAACTGAACTCTGTATTCTCCCATTATTGGCTTTGTCCAGGTTTTTTTTTTTTTTTGGTAAGAAGTTGTGAGCTGTGGTGAGAAGTGAGAACTGAATTCACTAAATGATAGCCATTTACGTTTCAGTCTTTCTATCGCTCAGGAAACTGTTGATTTAGCAAAGTTATATGTTGCTCTGATTGTCATGCACAGCATCCTAGGACCAAGACTTGGTAGTGAAGTGCATGGTGGTAATGTAACATTTTATTCTAGCAACTTTCCAAAATTATGCAATGTTTAAAATGTGTCCATGTTTTTTGTCCCCCCCCAAAAAAAAAACTGAAATTGAAAATAAGTGCGAGAAGATGTGCATGATGCCTGTGGCTTACACTACTGTCATTCTATTTATATATATATATACATATATATATATATATATATATATATATATATATATATATATACACACACACACACACACACACACACACACACACACACACACACACACACACACACACACACACACACTGTGTGTGGAAGTAGACTTTTATGATGGAAATGTTCCAAACTGGGCAGTTTTGTCATGGTTCATGCATTTTGTTTCATCACCTACTGGAAAAATGTTCAAACAATAAATTTAAAATGCACTCTAAGTCTAACACAATTGTGCTGTATTATACAAGGAATGTCATTTAATAAAGTCAGGAAGGTGTATCAAAGACCGCATGTATGTTTCTTGTTTTGTGTGCAAGGAGCCTATGATTTGCAAACAGACCAAAGGTAATCTTTATCCACCACTGGCAAGATGTATTTTCTTTGGATGTGGTGTGGGTTTCAAGGTTGTTTCAATGAATGTGAGTTTCAAAGACAGAGAAGTTTTAATGCCAAGCCTATTTTCATTGCAAGACAGTATTGCTTTGTTTAGCAGATGTCTATTACTGTTTGTGTATTGTGCTATAAAATGTAAAAATAAAATCCAAATAATCATTGTAGAAGTAAAGCAGTATGCACACATTATTGTTTATGGTTAATGGGGTGTAATAGCCAGGTAATGAAACATTGGAATGACTGCAGGGGGACTCTGGTGCCATATTTTTGTTTTCTGTTCTTCAGTTTGCATTTGAAAGTCGGTATCCGACAGGTGGGGTTACACAATTATGTATGCAAATTTTATGTTAATCAGCCTACAGATTTGTCCCTATTTTTCATGGGCCCTGTCCAGATTTTTGATGTTTCCAGGTTAAGAGGTATGTGTGGAAGTGGTAAGCATGTAGGCATGGAGGATTGTGTCCCATTGGCCTATGGCCAGTACTGTTGATGACAGGGCCACGTTCTGATAACTGCAGTGCCAAACACAATGAATCTCAGCAAGACCCAATCCAGCAGTAATCCATATTAATTGTTCAGATGTAATATCTGTCACCATCTGAAAGATGGACATGGCATGAATGTGGGGCTAGACATACACATAGTACACAGGTGGAAGTACCCTAGACAGAGAGCATATAAAATGTTACTGTGAAATGGACACTCCTTTGGAATTGTACATACAGGTTAGCAGCACATTAGTTGTCTGTGTAGTATGGAATACTGATGTAGTCTGGCCAGTCACTGGCAGACCACAAAAGGCACAGTTATGAAGTGCCGAGAAACTGGTGATGTCCTCACACAAGCCAGCATAAGGGGAATGCCCCATGTATATCTGTGAGTCAGCTGCAAGGAGCTTCCATAGCACACATGCACTCAGCTCACCCCACCATAACCCACAGGTTCATCACAGATCATATCCCCGCTGTTGGGAATGAGTACAGTATGACCCCCACTTCTGTATGGGAATACCCACAGAATGCAGCATGTGAACATGTGTCCCATGCAGGTATGTCCCTAGTTGTAAGCAGCACCCTGCCAGCATCCACACCAATGGATTAATAAGGACAGAAACTATTGCCATTAACAACTTGCACACCTACCCTGTCACCCCAGGGGAATCCAGTGGCTTTCAGAGTGGGACTGTAGAAGTGACAGAATGCACTGGCCTGCTACAGATGGCCTGCTTCACTACCAAATGCCCTACAGTCCTCTGTCAAAGGCCTGTCTCTCACCCATACTGCCAATATTTGTTATCTCATGGAGTCCCAAATAACGACATAACATAGTCCACAGAACATAAATGCAAGGCCATGTCAACAAATCCCAGTAGCATTTCCACCATGTCCTACTGCATGAACTGTGGACCAACCCCTAAATACCACTGAGATGAAGTGATAACTATAGGGATACTTATCAGATATCGCTTGCATAATGCTAGGAAGAGGATAGAATAACAGAGGAGGGAGGGTAGAAGCATGGATGCCATGGAGTGTGTGAAGTCTGAAACTCTGATGTTTTCCCATACTATCCCTGCCTGGAAACCCAGAAATTGGTGGCTAAAATCCTGTTTGTAAACCACAATGTGAAGGGGAAATGACCAGATATATGAGCCCTGCCTCTGGGTACCCTCTGTGAATCTGTACAGCTGAGAGGTATGGCCACAGCAGGCTATGGCCATTCTGTCACGTCGATAGATGTACAAGCAGGGGATCCTCAGCCACCACAGTATCAAGGTGCTGGACCATTTACACAGACACATCAGCAAGTTGTCTGCAGCTCCCCCTCCAGAATGGCATGAGTGTGCAAGAATATCTAGGCTGCAGACCACAATACTGGACACAGCTTCATTCATCTTGTATTCCCCAGGAAATTACTGTGAGCAAATAAGTACATCTGTCAGTAGTTGATGACATAATATATCACAGTGTAAAACAGTACATATGTCTGAATATCTCTGCTAACACCAAAACCACGTAACACAAGCAGCACAGACAATTATTTACAGTATTCCACTATCCTTTGCCCATTGTGACTCTGTATTGTCAACCTATCTACATGTATCTGCAGAAACAGGTTGCTAGCTGTAGGTGTAGAACACAAATGCCTGCACTGGAGTACAACTTACCTGGAATGGATTCACACATCACATTCAATACAGAAGGTCATACTGGGCATGCTCCCACATTTACAGAAATGAAACCCATGTCTGACTATAACAGTGGACTATATATGTCAGTCACAGATTTCTGTGCACACACACCACATTGCACACCAGTCATGCTTTGCACACACATCTGATAGGAATACACACATATATCCAGGGAAAACACACTATACTAGGTCAAACATACATACACAGAGATGTGGGAAAGAGAGAGACCGTGAGAAAGAGCTTCCCATCATGAGGCCTGTCTCACCCATTGGCCAATATCACATGATGTGCTAATGTCTGTCACTGTAGACATTTGCTTCTGGTAGCCCTCAGCACTATAGTGTCTGTGGTGCATCTAATAACTGTAACATGACAGTACAAGTCATTATTCATCTAGCAGTCGTATACACAGTCCTGTCAATGTAAAGTTGTGTGTGACTGAGTGTTGTGTGTGTGTTTCCAAAGGAATGGTTTATGGCCCATTCACACACACTGCACTCTCCATTGCCCTTGTTTAGCAAGCCTGCTGATGTCAGTCACCTTGAAATACCTCCTTGGAGAAGGTTCATCCCTGTAAGCTCCATGGCGTGTTCAACGATCATCCCTATAAGCTCTGTGGTGCATGCAATAACTGTGTAATGCTATAGCATGACATAGTAGTTAGGTAGGAATTCTAATCCCAGACATGGCAACTGTGAAACTCTGTGTGTGTGTGCATGTGTGTAGAGAGCAACACTTTTGAGGCCATTCAGTCACTACACCTCCCATTGCCCTACTTTAGCAAGCCTGCTGATGTCAGTCACCTTGAAATACCTCCTTGGAGAAGGTTCATCCCTGTAAGCTCCATGGCGTGTTCAATAACTGTGTAATGCTACAATGTAATGTATTAGTTCAGTAGGAGTTTTAATCCCAGACATGGCAACTGTGAAACTCTGTGCGTGTGTAGAGAGTAATGCTTTGGAGGCCATTCACAGTCACTACACCTCCCATTGCCCTACTTTAGCAAGCCTGCTGATGCCAGTCACGTTGAAATACCTCCTTGGAGAAAATTCAGCCGTATAAGCTCTGTGGTGCATGCAGTAGCTGCGTAATACTATAGTATGATGTACTAGTTAGGTAGGAGTTCTAATCCCAGACATGGCAACTGTGAAACTCTGTGTATGTGTGTGTGTATGCACGTGTGTAGAGACTCGTGCTTTTGAGGCCATTCATAGTCACTACACCTCCCATTGCCCTACTTTAGCAAGCCTGCTGATGTCAGTCACCTTGAAATACCTACTTGGAGAAGATTCAGCCCTGTAAACTCTGTGGCACATGCAATAACTGCATAATGCTGTAGTGCAATGTACTAGTTAAGTAAGAGTTCGAATCGCAGACCTGGCAACTGTGAAACTCTGTGCATGTGTGTAGAGAATAATCCTTTTGAGGCCATTCACAGCCACTACACCTCCCATTGCCCTACTTTAGAAAGCCTGCTGTCATCCACCTTGAAATATACCTTTGGAGAAAGGCTAGCCATCTAAGCTCCATGGTGCATGCCTTAAATGAGGAACAGTGTATTATTAGTAATAACTACACCGCTATTGGTTTGAATCTCATCTGTGGCAGGTGTTTGTATGTGTACCTCAAAGGTTTTGTCCCAATTAACAGCCAGTACACATCTCAGAGCCTGACTTTAGCAGTCCCACAGATATCATCCACCTTACAAGTATCTGTTGCGAAGCCTAAACCAAGTCAGGTCAGTAGTGCATGTGGTAAATGTGTAACACAATGGTCCGTAAAGGTTGTTAGTAAATGTAAATGTGTGATTAGGGTAAAATTATTTTGGGGATCTCTCACCCACTACATCACCCAATGCCAGTATTTACAAGGGCTGGTAATGTCCCTCACCTTAGAAGTACATTGGGACAACAGCCATCCAATAAGCTCTGTGGCGCTCGCAATAAATGTGGTACACTGTAGTAGCAATACATAGCTAGGTAGGGGTTTGAATCTCAATACTGGCAAGTGTATGTGTGGATCTGAAATCAGTATTCTGTGTGGAGGTTGCTGTGATTGTGTAATGACAGGATGCGTTGTGGGGCAGGTTTTGCTAAATTATTATATTGAGGACCTACTATATGTCACAATGTCCACCTTACAAGGACAACAGATGTCAAACAGCAGAAAGGTTAGTGTAGACAATCCATAGCCCTACATGTGACATTATGGATCGGTGAACAATATAGACAACCCTTGTATTACTCAGAGAACACTCTCCACCCATGTCTCATACACAAATGCACTTGGCTAGGCAACAACCACTATATTGGTAGTTCCCTGCATATTGCCTACAGATAGTAACCATGGTGTGATTGCAGTGGACTACATGCCTGTTGACCACAACACTGCCACTGACATCAGAATGTAATGTGATGTGTAACATCTCCTTACTGAGTGTGTGTTATCCAGCAAGTAAAAGGACATGGCACCCTGTTCCATCCCTACAATAGGCAAATACATGTTTACAGTGGTCCTTTACTATGTTCCCCACTGGACTCCTGCAACAACTGTAGAGTCTGCAAATGTAACCCACAAAGGGAATACCATACCTTATACACATGCCCTGTATGGACAGATGCCACTAACTCCTCTGAATACCTGTGTCATGCTATCAATGTAGGTACAGGCACAACCTCAGTTCCATAGCCAGGTCTCATCACATGAGTTCAGGAATGCCACATCAGATGATAACAGTCTGTCCACACAACATGCACCAGAGACCCCAAGTACACTTCCACACATCACAGAGCATGCATGTGGGACATGAGCACAACTGAAACACTGTCCATGTTATGGAATATAGATCACATACATGGCAAGCATTGCACAGCACTAGCCACCCACAATAGTAACCCAGATGAGTGGATGGTGAATACAATACCCACCTGTGTGCACCAATCCAGGGACTACACCCCTGAGCCACACTGGAGACCATTGCCATGCACATAATGCCAAGGTATTCCCTTTGCCTAGCCTTGTACAGCCTTCTGGCATAGTCAACTACTACACACCTGTGAACCAATGAACCCATGCATGTCAATACTTACAAATGTGTGTGTGTGTGTGTGTGTGTGTGTGTGTGTGTGTGTGTGTGTGTGTGTGTGTGTGTGTGGAGATTAATGATTTTGAAGCCATCCACACTCACTACACCTCCCATTGCCCTACTGTAGCACGCCTGCTGATGTCAGTCACCTTGAAATAACCCTTTGGCCATTTATCAATCTGACAATCTCTGTGGCATGTGTGATGACTGTGTAATGTTGTAGTGTAGCAAGCTAATTAGGTAGCAGTTCTAATCCTGACCCTGCCAACTGTGATAATGTGTGCAATTCCCTGAGAGAGTGTGGTTGTGTCTTCCTTGACACCTGCTTTTGTCGACAGTAACATATACTACACTTCCCTTATCCCTCCTTTATCACTGTTGCTGATGTCAGTCACCTTCAAAGATACCTTTGGACAGCTCTCCAACATGTAAACTCTGTGGCGCGTGCAATAACTGCATAGCAATGTAATTACAATACATAGTCAGGTAGGGGTTTAAAACTCAGCACTGGTAAGTGTGTGTTAGTGTCCTGTGTGGGTGTTGGGATGATTGTGTAATGACAGGGTCCATTGCAGTGTGGGTTTTGCTACATCACTAGACTGAAGAGCTACATGTCCCATTGTCAACATTACAAGGCCAACGTTTTCCAAACATTGTAGAGATTGTTGTCGACAATCCTCAGCTGTAAATGTGTACAGCCATATGTAATTTCCACGTGACAGTATGGATTAGTACACAATATAGGCAACCATCATAATGCTCAGATACCACTCTTCACCCATGGAACATACACAAACATGCTTGGCTCTTACTCTCCTACTCTCTTCCTTTCTTACTTTGTCTCTATCTCTCTCACTTCCTCTCTGGTGGATGTGGAAAAGTACACCTGCTTTGCTTAGGCAGCAGGTTGAGTTTTGTAAGTGATACTCATGATCAGCTGATGGCCTGTGCATGAATTGCAGTCCCCCATTAGCTAATTGCATGTGGAACAGCTGTGGTATCATTCCTATAGCCAATTGATTGGAAACACACTCCTGTAACTAACCACTTCATGTGGGTGTTGGCCCTTTTCCTTCACTGGGAGCAGGACTTCATGTGGGTGTTTGACAAACAGCATCAAAGAGGGTAGTTGGATATACCTCTTACAACATACACTGTGGAGACAGGCCAACAAACAGGAGGGGGATGTTCCAGACATGGGGACAGAATGTAAGTATTGCTCTTCTACATTTGAAGTAATGTTAGTTTAACAGGGTTTGTGTGGATATAGCTGTACTACATGATTTAACATCTGTCATGACAGTGTTATGTGGTTGAGGAAACTCTCACCTGTAGGGCTATCTGCAGACTGGCCAGTGTTTGGAGACTTACATGTGTTGTGTTACTCACACATTTCCTATCTTTAGAAATGCAGTAGCATACTCTGAGGAGTGCAGTCAGTACATGGTGACATCCATGTGAGTTACTGACTTCATATCCCTCAGAAGCTATAAGTCACAACAAACCCTGTTACAACAGTAAATGTATGAGTTTATCACAGCAACATGTCAATACTGGCCCTTGTTTGTGCCTCCAGCCACAACTCTGTCAACCTTTGTACATATGTCATGCAGTAATAGGTGCATATGTTCAGTACATCATTATTTACTGACATCATACCTGATAAGCCAGTGCAATATCAGACTGCTAGACATGTTATGTATAGTAGGCCTTATATTTGAGCACAAAGCCTGGACATTCTGTTGTAGTGTGTACAGTAGTGAGGTCTGTACTTATGGTGATTGTTGACAGAGTGTGTATTGTGAATATGTACCTTGGCCTGTGTACAGACAGTGGTAAATGTCATTGTTCTTGGTCCTGTTCTATGTACCTCTCAAGACATCTGCAACAACTGGAAAGGCCTCAGAAATACCTCACTAAAAGAATCACAGGCCTAAAGCAGATGCCCTACGCTGACCGCCTTAAAAAACTCCAGCTATACTCTGTCGCATATCGTCTACTCAGAGGCGATCTCTGCTTAACATACAAGGCCATGTGAAACCCAGAGCTGTTGGACATGCTACACTTAAAGAAATCCCAATCCCTCAGAGCTACACGCTCCAGGGATCTAAACCTTGTCATCACAATAAACAAAACATGCTGGAGGGATAGGTTCCTGACCCAGAGACTCCACAGACTCTGGAATAGATTGCCCATACATGTCAAGCAGAGTGCCTCTTTGGACCTCTTCAAGAGGAACCTTGACGATTGGATGGGAGAAAGGAAATTCACCCCAGGGATCACGTCAGTCGCCCTGCTAGACAGGGGTCCAGGAAAGTAAATAATGTGGGACGAAATAGCCAGGGAATTGTTATGGCTAGGCTTGTATAGGCCCTAGGGCTGATAGCCTAGTACCAACCTATGAACCTATGATGTTGCATGCTGCCCCAGTGTATGGTACCCTATCAGCGTACATGTTTGTAGGGCCAGATCGACATGTCCCATACCACAGTCAGGCATTGGAATACACTATGTATTAACCCAGTATATGTAGGGTTAGTGTGTGAGTGGCACATATGAGAATGGTGTTGTTCACACAGTCCATATACTGTAATATTAAGTACGCTTACCATATGTGACTGTGGCTGTCTTCAGATTGGTTGTGGGTATGTACTTTCACACAGGTTTCTGTTACTCCATGCTGTTACTTGCCTGTAGAGCCTGGTATATTTACAAGTACGTGTGTATTCCACCATAAGAAATGTAGGCCACTGTTGTGGAAGTCTGCCTATAGTTTGCACAGTTCTTTGTGACATGCCTAGCAGCTCAATGTATTTGCCCAGTGTGATGTTATGTCCAGATATTTGTCAGATGTACTGTTGCCGGGTTACCATGACTGTTGTGTATTTCTGGCAAAGCAGTGGGATGCTGTACAGATGTATGTGACTAAGTAGTGGGTAGTATGTTGGCTTGTGACCTCTGCTCCTCTGGTTATTATGTGTCAGGACAGACAGGAGTGTGTGAAGGCATAAACTGTGTGAGCTTATCTATTGCAGTATTTTTGTGATATTCCCATTTACATGGCTGTAAACATCCACTTTGTCAGGTTTGGTCCACACGTCTTGCACTAAGGGGTTCTGTGTATACCTCTGTACTGACCAGTGTGTGTCAGACTGTCCACATTTATTGGTCATAGCAGAGGCTGTATTCCACAGGATTATTACTGTCATTTGTGTGGTACTGCACTATGATTATCTTATGATGTCTGTCAGTAACTGATGGCATACATGTCCATATCAGATGTGACTTCCCCCACAACATTTCAGTTAAGACAACCCCTGTTACAGTAGCAGCCTTCTACAGTTATACCTGCAATACTTACATGACATCCCCTTGCACTAGTGATGTTGCTGTCCATAGGAGGGCCATGAAAAAGCATCACCCTACTATCCCTGTGGCATGTGCAGTAGATGCATATCCCTCTAGTAGCACTCTTGAGATAGACAAGAGGTTGTATTGCAGTCCTGGTCAATGTATGATTGTGGGTATGTTAGGGTATTATCATGGGTTTCAGTGAGTACAATATCCAGTGTAGGGTGTGGGTGCTGCGTATACTGGCTTTACACCATGGTACCCCCAGTACATGTCCCAAGGTCCACTGTATGGGGACCACTATCACTATCAACCATACAGGTAACTGATTACACTATCCAGCCCAGTGATGCATGTGCTGTATGCAACGTATCTGTAACAGAATGGACACATTGACAAGGTAGTTAGCACTGATAAACCCAGGTCTCTCAGATGTGTGTTTGTCTGTTATGTGTTTGTCAATGTGTATATGACAGTATGTCACAGTATGTATTGTTCATAAACAACCAGTGCATCCCCCATTACCATACTGTACAAGGCCTGGTGATGTTCTTCACTTAACAACTAACCTGGGACACACCTCATCCTAAAATCTGTGTGGTGTGTGCAATTAAGGCCACACACATTAGAAGCAATAAATAACTAGGTAGGGGTTCTAATCTCAGTGTTGCCAAGTAAGAGTGTGTGTGTGTGTATGTAAAGGGATCTACTTCACTTTGCAGAAAATATATGTCCCAGGAGGTCATCTGTCCAAGAACTGACTGGCAAATGCTAACATTTCACAGGTATGGAAATTCATTCCATCAAAACTAGTAGTATATGTGTAAATGCCCTCTTCCCCACTGTATAGCTCTACAGTGATACTGGGGTTGGTATATATATATATATATATATATATATATATATATATATATATATATATATATATATATATATGTATATATATATGTATGTATATATATATATATATATATATATATATATATATATTTATATATATATATAGCTGGGTGTGGATCTTGTGGACAAAGCCACCATCATTATGGTTATTGTTGTGTGTATCCTCTTGCTTAGTCAGCTGTAATACTGTACAGTTTATGTTAACAGGTTAAGTAGTTGTCAATCACACTATCTGCAGTTCTACACCACCCCACACCCTCCAAATGGTAGGGCTGTGCCACCCACACCAGCACACCTATCTTTACCAAGTTGAGGGTTGTACTACATTGGGGAGGAGGACATATACCCTGCCAGTACCATCGTCAATGACATTAAACTAGCAGACTGATTATTTCCCCATGTGATGTTGTGCCTATTCTGTCTTGGTGGAATTACATATGCTAAAATGGGTTCCCTGCAAAAGTACATACATCCATGTGTACAGTATTCTCTGTGTATTGCATCAACACCAAAGCCTGTGTGTGTGTGTGTGAGTGTGTGTTATACACAAACATGTAGTGTGTACCACCCAGTACCCTTAACATTGTCCACTGTAGAAGGGCTGCTGACATCAGCCACCATCCACTCACCTATATACACCCCTCAGACCTATCAGGCATGTGGCACATACAGTAACTGTTATGCAGACCTGTGACTAGTGCTTGGCTGTACCCAGGATATGGAACAGTCAAGGTGTCACCACAATGCCATACCCCTTGTAGGAAACAACAGCAGACCATCCTCCTGCTGACACATGTACACCTACAACACAAATGGATAACATTATGGAGACCACAGTCACTCAGTGTTAAAAAACAGCTATAATGCATCATGGCTGGACAGCTACACATCCTGATATGTAAGCATTACACTTTAGTGCTGCAAACATGTTGCACAGCATTACACTGGCACACCTTAGTACAGTCACCCTGTGCATCAGAACCATATTAGCCTGTCCCTGCATCAATGTTATGGATGACCGGGATGTGGCACAAGTATCATCATATGCACAGGGTGTGTTGTGGGTCTGCCAGAGACCTAGGCTGAGTGATTTGTATGACATCATGTGTGTGTGTGTATTAGGGGGTTTCATTATTAATTGGGCTGTGCAGATGTGGTATATGTAGGTATGGAATTTCCCTAGCTGTGTTGGTGATATGTGTGTGTATGCATGCACACAGTTCTGCCATGTGGTTGCCTATACAGGGGTTTGTTGGACAGCTGCAGACTGTACCTGGCAGGGTGTGCAGTTCACCATCTCCAGCCACAGACATGAGAACAGTGCTTGTCAGGGGTTCCATGGGCACTACCAGGTACAAGGCAAGATATGGTACTCTCCCCTGATGATGACATATGTCCACTGGATCTGAGTCCCTCTTGAGAACAGCCAGGGCAACGTGCACATGGCCTGCTATGCTGTGTTGTGGACAGTGTCCCCCTGCAGTGCTGGTGCTGGTACTGCCACTACATGAGTGGCTCTGACTTGTTGTATGTCCACATCTACCTCCACCTGTTGGTCTTGCTGACCTACATCCACGTGGCTGTCAAACTACTCCCACCATATGCTCAAGCACATACATTGCACAGTCGAAGATTCCCACCATCGCACCCAACCATCTATCCAGGACCTCTGCAAAATAACAGTGGGCACCTTGCAACATCACGGATGTTGTCAATAACAGCAGAATGAATAGCCCTCTGGAGCCTCAGAACCTGTCTGTTATAATGTTCCATACATGCCTGTGCCTCCATGATGGCCTGAAACATGCGTCTGGTGACACCAGCTGTGGCACTTCTGCCAGGGGCATGATGACTAGCAGCCCTCCTATGAGCACCTCTGTACACCTGCCTGTGTGGAACCTTGCCGGCATCTGGCTATGGCTGCTGTGTCCAGACACACTTGCCATAGTCACCACACTGTCCTATCCCATGCCACCATTCACCAACTGTCCCTCATCTATGGCCACTAGTGATGGGGTATGTATAAGCAACGTTACTGTGTGCGGGGATGGGGTGAATAACAGTGGGATGTCAAACAATGGCACAGCTTCATCCCCTGACAACCCTGCCTGTGCCTCACCATACCTATCATCATTGTCAGAGTCTGTATGGACAGTAACATCAGTTTGCCTGCAGGACGGACCCTGACCAACCTTGCTACCTGTGAGGGGAAAACAAGAAATTCACTTTAAGACCTGTACATTATTGCTTAACTGTATACACTCACACACACACACACACACACACACACACACACACACACACACACACACACACACACACACACACACACACACTTACAGGTGAGGTTGCACAAAGATGTTACACACACCTCTCGTTGCCCATCTGTCAACATGTATGACATATGGCACTCAACAGCATGCAGTGCAGCTATAGTCAATCCCTGTTACCAACATTATACATCTCTGTGATGCATGAGTTGTGTTAGTAGGTGATGCCCCTTCCCCTGGAACTCACTGCACCCATGTACACAGTATTGCTGCCCACCTGCTCAGCACCCTGGCATGTACTGTGCACCATACCTCACAGGTGTACACACCATTGCTGAATGTGTATATGTGTATCAGTTATGTTTTCTCTGCTTCTCACAGCCCCTATGTGTTTGTCTGAAACATACCTGGGATGATATGTTGACAGATGTCAGTACTGAATGCCTGATGTCTGATTTGCAGATCTCATCATCAGCGGTGCATGTATGAGCAATAAAATACAATTAGACTGACAACCTTCAAAGCTTACTATGGCTATCAGGAGTGTACACACCCTTATTGACATGGCACCCTCTTCCCTGATATGCCATCGGGGCCACAGTACTGCATATATTAACATTATGCAAACCTGATATTTGACATATGACCTGTGCAATCAAATGCAGTATCAGACAAATGTATTAGCTGTGCAGATGCTGGTTGAAATGCATACAATATGTGGGTGCATAAGTGTGCACACCTTTAACATGATGGTTTATTGCATCAACTAAGTGTACTACAGCAGTCACTATTCCTGGAAGGGATATACCAGCATGGCCCATCTGCACTTGCCAGTATTTGGTCACTCTGCCCTACAAATGTCCCCCAACTCTGCAAGATTGCAAGGTCAACTCATATGCACAGCCCTTGGAGGTCACACAATGCCGTCACTTTTGCTGTGGAGTCTGGGTTATGTCTGCCACAATTCATGACCTTGACTGTGTGCAGATACAGCCATTCTTAGTGAGCTTTGGCTGTCGGCTCCAGTTCACTTTTGTGTTTCAGGGTGACACCCCTCCCCATCCTCAGCCTTTTTGCAGATGCTTGACAACTATGGGCCACACATGAGTGTCATTTTGCAGTGTCCTAAATTCAGAGCACCATGTGTACTGGCCTAGTCCCTGCTAATGAACGGCAAACATACAGGTGTACACTAGCACCAGCAAGGTACAGATGGGGATGGTGGGCCTGAGATGGAGTGAGGTGTTGCTTGTGCAGCACATGTATCTTAATTGATACTATCTGTAGCTTTTGAACTTGGTCTTGGTACACCATTACACATTGCAACACATGCCTTTGGGGGACTTTTGATGTTATGCATATGCTACCTGTAGAGAGCCCTGGCTGATGTTTCCTGTGGAACAACTGTCCCATCTGATTACCCTGACCCTTAGGCCACAATTATGCAGAGTCCAGGCAATTGTTGACACCGGTACTGCACAGCCAGCATTTGCTAGACATTCATGCAACTCCCTCAGTGTTGCGGCATGTTTCTAGGCAGCCTCCATGACCAGTTTGCAACATGTGCCGTCATCTGTCTTGGATGGCCATCTGTTTATTTTCTACATTAAGATTGTCCCTTACTTCCTCGTCACATACATGACTGACTGCACTGTTTGCCATGGTATATGCAATGGTGAGGTAAGGCTATATGTCCCACTCCTATGTGCTATCTGTTGGGTATGGGATCCATTCCATGGCTTATAAGATGTGTGCAAGCCACGGCTGCCTCTGTTGCAGGTGAGTAGACAAATGTGATGGACATATGTCTTGGACAGCAGACCATTTCTTGGTGTGACATTGAGGACCTGTAGTTGATGGAAGGTGCATACTCATGAAGAGTGAATGCTGTCAGTACGTCAAAAGCTGCTTCCACAATATGTTATTTGGAGTGATTGCACACATATGCTTCCAGTGTTTGTTAAGGTATGTATTCCCCATATTTGCTGTCCTAACATAGGATTCCATGTTACACATTAATTGCTCATGCTAGGACCACATTACAGATTGTAAGGGTTGTGGAATATGGTATTGTGATCTGCCGTTGTGTAGATCTGTAACAGTTGCCATTGTAATAGTGGTATATACACTGTTGTGGCACTGTATAAGGGTGATGTTTCAGACATGCTCCTACTGTAGGCCATTTGTCCCACCATTATTTTCAACTCTGTGCGCACATCTTACAATGACAGCTTGATAGTTATCCAAATACCAGAATCGTGTACTGTCCACTATGAATCACAAACAATAGTCTTGTTCAGAAGGAGAGAGCCCACAAATGAAGCAATAATACGTCCTGTTTAATAATAATAACTGAATACGACAAACATGAATGGAAAACCACGGATCAAGTGCTTTCATCCACCAGCATGTGGACTTCATCAGAATCAATCAATTAGTTTACTAAAACCTATTTAAACACTTTTTGGCGCCATCACAGCACTTCCATTTAAAGAGATACCTCACATATAATGTTACAAAATTCTGAGTTTTATCCATTTTATAAAAAGTGCATATCATAGTCAATATATTCAGGCTACTCTAGTTTTAACTTGAACATTACTATAAATAACTAAATACATAAAAATGAAAGTATTTAATATGCTAACAACATATATATAATCTTATATTAATAGTCGCTGAGTCTAGTGCTGATGAATACTAATACAAACTGCATGATTAGCTGTCATGGAGATATCTAATGAACATAAATCTAATTTCAATACATATAATCTGCTTTCATACCCAAGGAATGTGGATGAATATCTTAAAAAACAATTTTCATATAATAGGATAAATGAAAATTGACAATTAGTATTAAAATAACTTAAAAATGCAAAGTCATGATAATAAGATCTTTTTTATAAAATGAATAATAATATTTCTGTATATGAATTGATCTATGGCTACCATAGTTAAATGGATGCTACGATTCTTCTACGCATATGCTACAAAACTATAACTATAATAATATAATAAATATATTAAATATGATGTAAATAATATAATATAAATAATATATCTATGTCCACATCACCATTTGTGGACTACAAATATAGAAGTCACATCAAAAACATATATACATATACATGACTATCATTAAAAACATACTTATATGTTTAAAATGCATTTGTGTTAGTACATTCATATCTACTACATATCTATATCCTATTGTGCTATTTGTAAAAAAGGCTTTATAGTAATATAATCATTTAATCCAGGCATTGTGGAGGCATCAGTTAAAATTTGCCATTTAGCCTCTTTCTCTGCTATGTGTACACTCATGTTACCACCTCTAATATTCTCAGTAACATGTTCCAAAATGGCAAATTTAAAATGGTGCTTGCTGTCAGTATTTAATACATGACAATAGAGTGCATTGGTACTATCTTTTTTCTTAATTGCGTATAAATGATCATATATACGCTTCTTGAACATACGTTCAGTTTTTCCTATGTAATAGCAAGTATACTTTATACATTTTGCCATATAAATGACATTTTTTGTATTAAATTACCTCTCCCAAAAGTGACTCTCATCCTATTGATATTATCCAATACAACTCCTTCCTCTTCTGATATAACCTGACAGTACCTACAGCATCCACATTTATGAGTTCCTTTGTGTTGTGTATTCATACTCACTACCCTATTATTTCTCTCAAAAATGTTTTTTAGATTTGTACCCATTTTATAAACAAATATGGGGGCATCCCCAACAATCATCCTCAATCCATCATCTAAGATCAAGATATTCCAATATTTTTCCAATATTTCTTTAATATGTACAACCTGCGGTGTATATTCCAGAATGCATACTCTTTTATATTGTATACCTAAATCTTGTATAATATCCCCATTAATTAATGGTTACCCCAAAACAGGGAAGTATTTTTCCCCCATTCTCCTATAACATAAGTTTTAATTTCATTAATTAATTGGGGGGTATCCCCTATTACTAAACAAACTACTGATAAAGTCAATCTCTTTTATCATCTCATTGTAGTTGGAAGTCATGAGAGCTGCTCGAATACATTGCCCTTTAAAAATACTCTTTTTGGTCTTGTATGGATGATTACTTGTAAACTCTAAGTAGTTATTGGAAAATGTATTCTTCCTATGAATACGAGAACATAAGCCATCTTCACTACTAGATATGTATGTATCTAGATAAGCTGTACCTTCTTTGCTACAATTATAGGTGAATTTCAAGAAATGACTGGTACTATTCAGATAGCTAATAAATTATTCTATACTTTCTTCCTGTCCTTCCCATAAAATAAATATGTCGTCTAGGTATCTGGTGTAGTATCTTATATATTTATAATAATCACTTTTAAATATTTTTTCCTTTTCCCAGTCCAGCATGACTAAATTGGCAAATATTGGAGCACAGGCAGCCCCCATGGCTACTCCATGGGTCTGCCTGTAATACTCCCCTTCAAAATAAATATAATTATAATCCAAAATGATACTCATTAATTCCATAATAACATTGGTAAACATTGGTATGTTCCCAGTCCAGACTTGAATACTGTTTAATACTATTAAAAAAACTTTCCAGACCCTCTTCCTTAGGGATGCAGGAAAATAAATCTACTACATCTATCGTTATATACATCAGTCCTTCCTTCCATACTACTGGTGTTAAGTTCCCCCAAAACCTCCACAAATCCTTCATCAAATGTGGTACCTTGCTGTAAATATGCTTCAACCAGGTGTCAATAACCACTCCCATAAGCAATGTCTTGGAACGACTACCTGAAATTATGGGTCTAAATGGAGGGTCAATGAGGTTCTTATGAACTTTAGGCACCCCTACTATAGTGGCAAGTGTGGGATGATCCACCTTCATAAAATTGTATAAATCTACATTGATCCTCCCATCTAATAACATGTCTTCCAGGAAAATATTGATACGCCTATATCCTATATTAATTTCATTCAATGATACGGAAGTGTAGTTCCCGGATTGTACTAATATATCAAACATTTTGTTAATATATTCATTATAGTCATATAGTACTATCACACCTCCTTTATCTGGCTTCATAATTCCAACTGATCTATCATCAGTTAATCATTGTAGTAAGGCTAATTCTCTCTTATTTAAGTTACTACTATCTTTATTTACACGAATATCATTCTTTAACAAATATATTTCTTTAGTAACTCATTTTTCATATAAAGCTACATGTGGATGAGACGGTGGAATACATGTACTTTTTTTCTGTAGTTTACTGTTCTTGGCTATATGGGATGTATTATTGAAATGTATAGCCAAATTTATTTTCCTAAGATTTTTTTTATTTCTGTTATACTATCAACTACCCTAAATTTCTTTCTTGGTACATATTTCATTCCCTTAGAAAAAAGGGTAAAAAACTCATCCCTTATATCCATATCCGTATAGTTAAATATATTAAATTCATTTTGTTGAAACACTATATTTTCATTATCACTAGTATCAGTACTACAACTATTATTGTCTTCCCCTAAATCGATACAAATGTTTGATACTTTATTGTATTCAGATGTTAATATTCTTTCCATTTCTGGTTGTAATGGTGTCTCAAGACATATTATTACTTCATTTGTAGGTTGTTAGTTATATTGCAGGACTCTTACTTACCCTTCAAATATGCCACCATGGTGACCACTGTGATGCAGTGCAGTTAACAGCAACAATAAGTGAACATGTATAGCATGCATTATGGGTAGGTGTGCTAAGTGTCTGCATGACAAATATCATGGCCATAATATGGCTGGTGTATTGGCAAACCTGAACAAACAACACCATACTCACCAGCTGCAGGCTGCTGCCCCAGAGGTATACCAGAGGGACCTACATAGTTGTGTTAGAGATGTGATGTCAGTAGCCAGCCCTGTGGCATTGGTACAGGGTGCGAGCAGCATTTCAGTACATCAACAGTACAAACCCACAATACTACAGATTATGCACATCTGCTCATTACTACAATGCAGCAACAGACTGTATGTATTTTATCTCACATATGCATGATTAAACTCTACAGGTGCAGATGGATAAGCAACAGTGGTCTACTGATGTGTCCTGTGGCCTTACCTGCATGCTCTTCGTCCATTGTGTGGGTAGCACCCACCTCCACAATGCTATCAGCTGGGTCTTGTCTTTGCTGGCGGG
>NC_056747.1:113280088-113387588 GCF_019279795.1 Protopterus annectens | reverse complement strand
TGGATCTGCTGGGATCTGCCTTCCCATATGTGCTATGGTGTGGAAATTAACAATGAATATTGGTTAGTCATAGGTTCATAGGTTAGGTACTAGGCTATCTGCCCGAAGGCATTTATAAGCCTAGCCAGAATGTGTTGGCTTTTGCCACCCCCTTAGATTAGTTCCCTGTGCCTCTGACCAGCAGAGCCACTGAAGTGATCCCCAGGGTAAACTTTCTGTTTCCCATCCACACGTCAAGGTTTCTCTTGAAGAGTGCTAGTGAGGAGCTCTGCCTAATGTAGATTGGAATCTTGTTCATAAGCATGGGAAGTCTCTGGGACAGGAATCTATCCCTCCAGCATGTCCTATTTATTGTCATGGTGGGGTTTAGATCCCTAGAGCGTGTGGCTCGAGGGGATAAGGTTTTCATTAGGTGGAGCATGTCCATCAATTCTGGGTTGGACATGGCCTTATATGTCAGGCAAAGATCACCTCTGAGCAGGCGGTATGCAACCGAGTACAGCTGGAATTTCTTCAGTCGAGCTGCATAGGGCATCTGTTTGAGGCCAGTGATCCTCTTGGTGAGGTACTTCTGTGGTCTTTCCAGCTATTGCAGGTAATCTTGTAAGGTAAATCCCAAATGGGGCATTGTACTCTATGATGGGTCTGATGAGTGATGAGTAGAGGGGCACAATGACCCCAATGACAATGACATGCACAACACATTACAACATTAGTCAAAATAGCATGCATGGATATTCCCGTTTACCCAAAATAGTGCAATTATAACAGTGCCATAGCAAACAGAACCCATGCATATATGGAATGGCATTCAGGGTTGCAACAGCATGCCAGTTAGTGGTATGTCAGGCAGGCAATAAAATGATTATTCAGCAGGAAATATTAGTATGCACACAGTTTAAACAATGATAAACCAAATGGAACAATGGTCCCAACAGTAGAGGTTTGTTTAGGAACATACCCATGTTGATTTCAGTGTGATGGTTGGATCAGTTGGGTGGTGAGGGAAGGGAACAGATTCAATTGACAACTGCTATCAAGCATATTTGTCAGGACACTACTATTCACTACTCTACATTCTGACCACACTTACACTCTACCTGGGCCATGGGGTTGCTACAGCACACCTAGAGCTGTAGATATCAACAGAGCAATTGTACCCTTATTTTAGTTATACATATCAGACCTGTTTCTGTACCAATTTCTTTACCTGTAGGCCATGTGCAGATGAACTATGTGCACATTACATTACTGTTTCTGTACATATTTCAGATTCACATATTAGTTGCAGGCCCTGGAGTGTGTGTTGTGCCTTTCACATACATCTACTGTGACATTCTCTTTGTGCAGGTTTCTTGGCGATTGGGGGAACTATCTGTGGCAGCGTGACACTTGAGGGGCTTGTCTGGGCCAGACTGCAGAGTGTGGATGTTTAGCTTGCATCTATTTGTAGGACTGGGGCTGATCAACACAGCAATTGTACATCTTTCATAGTTATACACATCATATTAGTATTTCTATTCAGATTTTTTTACCTGTGTGCCCTGGATGGAAAATGTGTATTGCAGTACATTGCTTCTTCTATTCATTTGCAGTTTGCAACTGTAGAACCAGACTGTGAGATGTTAGTGGCGGTCCCTGGATTCGAACTGTGGTGTGTGTGCAAAATTGAACTACAGGCCTAGTCCTTATCAGACTGAGCTACTGGAGAGGTGTTGTGTGCTGCTTGTGACATTTCTATCTAGTACATATTTTTGTGCACAGCACTTTTATTATGACATGTTACATTATTTGTTTCTCATTCTCAGTACACATTATGCATACACAACAGACATTGGTGCCACTGTTTGTGAAACATGTGCACATTAGCTGGATTGCACATTTGACTGTTTTACAACTACATACTACTGTTTAGATTTGTGCGTACACAGGGTAGGTTTTAAGTCTGCACCTGCTAGCCTTATACATTTTTCAGTACATTCACAGCTACATACAGCTGAAATTGAAAGGTTAACACAAGATACTGCTGACAGACAAACAAGTAAAACACATTCTGATGGGAATATGTCCTGTTGCTTTTTTCATTTATTTGACATGCCCATTCTAAAATATGCAGACAGGCAATGATAACTCAGTTCACCTCAGTTAATGCATTCCGCAGGACATACACATTTCTATTTTTCAGGTACAAGTGATATGACACACACCAGTGTTTGGGATCACCTTTATTAGTTTTTACATACATATCTGGGTACAACTCAGAAATCCACAATTACTATTCCTGCATGATCTGCACAGGAGGATACTTTTAATTTCTGTTACAGTAGCCCTGACATGGCACTTTCTTGGCAGTTTCACTCAGACACACTCATACATATTCTATATTCCTCTCCTGCATATTGTACCTTGTTTGCTACTGACATCTGTATTACACAGCAGCTGGGAATACTCTATTGTAACTCTGGCAGCCTGACACATACATCACAATTATATATACAGGCGGTACTACCATTACTATAATTTTGATTTCTTACTGGTAATAGTAGGGGGGTATTCTGTACTCACCATACTGCCGACGTAGCCAGGGTAGTCACTGGGCATGAGCCCCATTCTGGGACCTCTCCACAGCAGCTGTATGGGGAGATATCACGCATTAATCACACCTGCACAGTCACAAGTTGAACTTTTTCCATACTTAGTTACAGATACATAAGACTGCATACTTAAAGACAGGTGGGACATCCTGTGCTCAGGCCTCTTGGATCCACTGGACCAAGAGTGCACCCCCTCCACTGCTTCAGGTCATTATGGTGGTGACGGACCTGCTCACCAGTCCGGGGGTATGCCAGTGGCACTGGTGAGATCACGTGCAAGCTGGTCCCAGGCCTCAGCTTTGTACTGCAAGCCCTGGTACTGGCCCTGTAGCAACCTGCCATCATGTTCTTTTACTAGAAGCCCAACCATGACCCTGGACTTCTGGATGCCCCAACATTGCACTCAGAAATGAACACCTTCACCGACACCAGACATTTTGGTCCTGCTGTGATCAATCCCAAATGGTTGTGGCTGTATTCCTCCCTGTGCAGTTTAAATAGGGCAGTTTTACCACACTTTTTCTTGATTGGTCAGTTTTAATATGCTGAACTATGCTTAGCTCTATGCAAATCCACATAGCAATGATTACACCAGGTAAGCACAGCTGAAAGCCTGTAAGCAATGCTTACACTAGCTAAGCATTGCTTAAATCTATTTTTTTCATTAAATTTATAAATAATTTTTTATATTTATATTTTACATATTCCTACCCCTACTGTGCTATATATGAGCCATATGATTGACATCTATCATTCAAATTCCTTAAACGTTTATTAGATAATTTGGCAGAGGGGGGATTCAAACTGAGCACGTCCTATATGCTATACCATGGCAGCACCACTATGCTACAGCAGCTTGATGACATTTTTTATCACAGTAGCACTTGTCTATCATTTTTAGTATTTCAGCCAAGCTAAGCACAGTGGCGTGCCGCGCAAACAAGCTGTGCACCGCTTAAATTTCAGATTTATTTGATGAAAAAAAAAACTTACATTTTTAATTTTTATTGCTTTCCTCTTGCCCTACTGCTTCCATGCATGTAGAGAAAGAGTGTGTACATTTGGGGCTGTGCACTTGAAGGCTGCTGCCTTTTAGGTTTTGTGTTTTTTTTCAGTGTCTGCGGACACTCGTTTACTATATAATATTAGAGCCAGGCTCTAATATTATATAACGTGACACTCATCTGTGTCACAAAGTGCTGTATGGCACTTTCTGAGTGAAGGGGGTGTGTTACATGTGCAGGCACATCTGACACATGCCCCCTGCGCTCGCTCCTGGTTCGTGTCCATTTAGATTACATAGCAGCGAAAATCCATACTGAGCAAGTGGAAGTACTAATAATCACTGAAACTTTGTTCAATAATCATTTCCTGCCTCTGTCTTTAAGAATTACACTGCATATCACACTATGGACATTTAAAGATCTGTAGTGGCATATCCATTTATGTCCATAACAATTTGAGAACCTCAGAACTGAGTCATATTCAGAAGCTGAAATCATGCTGGTCTGTCTAACACTGAATAAAATAACCCCTAAAATGGAGTTTTTTTTTTTTATAGGAGTACAAACACTGAGTTACACTTTCTTCTTTGTAATGATTATTTTATTTTTGATAAGGCTTCTTACAAGCAATTATCTGGTGTTGGGGGTATTTGTGCCCCACCCTTTGCTAACTCAGTGGTATCATAATGGGAGAATGAGCTCTTATATAAACTAGACCTGTTCTAAAAGTTAAGATTTTATGGTAGCTATATTGATTTATGAATTTATGGGTGCATTGAACATCTTCCTGCTTTTCTAAAATTTACACACACTTCAAAAGAAAATGAAATTGTGCTCCTGACAAGTTTTGTACAAAAGAGTAGGCTGGCACTACAGTAGATAGGAAGCCTACACTTAATTATTACCTATATGCTCCCTCCATATGTTTTGACAAGAGAAATGTGGTTCATAGGTGTGTACTAGGCTAATGGCCCTGGAGCCTTTACAAGCCTAGCCTATAGGATTAATCTGGCATCATGCCATCCAACCTTAATTTCCAGTGCCTGTGTTGAGTAGAGCCACTGGTGTGATCCCAGGGATGAATTTTCTATTTCCCGTCCACTCATCAAGATTTCTCTTGAAGATGACCAGTGAGGTGCTCTGTTTGACATGTATGAGAAGTCTGTTCTATACATGGGCAGTCTCTGGGTTATGAACCTGTCCTTCCAGCATGTTCTGTTGATAGTGGTAAGGAGGTAGAGGTCTTTGGAGCATGTGATGTGGAGGGATTGGGATTTCTTTAGATGTAGCATTTCTAACAGAGCTGGGTCAGGCATGGCTTTGTAAGTCAAGCAGCGATCGTCTCTAAGTAGGTGATATGAGACAGAGAATAGGTGGAGTTTTTTGAGTCTGTCCATATAGGACAAGTGTTTAAGACCTAGAATCCTCTTTGTGAGCTACTGTGCAGCCTCTACAGTTGTTGCAGGTGTCTAGTGAGGTACATGCCAAATGGGGCATTGTACTCTGTGATTGGCCTAATGAGGGAAGAGTAGAGGGAGACAATGACCTCTTTATTCCTGGATGCAAAACCCTTAGTAATGAAATGTGCCACATAGAAGGACTTTCTGACCACAGTGGCAATGTGGTGGTCAAAAGAGAGGTTGCTGTCAGCCTGTGTTCCCAGATCTCTTATAATGCCTTCTGTGTTCAGTGGACTACCATCGATGTACTAATTCATGGGAACTGGGTTTTTCCCAAATGGAATGACAACACATTTTTTGGCATTGAGCTTAAGGCCATGGTTCTGACACCAGTTGTTGATCTCAGTGAGGCCTTTCTGTAGGATGTCAACATCACTTGGGGAGTTAATAATATCTCCCAACTTGCAATTGTCTGTGAACTTTGTCAGCCAGAGTCCCTTTGTGCTGGCCCGGACTTCAGAGAAGTAGATTCCAAACAGGAGAGGACCCAGGAACTAACCCTGTGGGACTCCACTCATGACTGGTCGGCTGTCGGACTTGGAGTCAGCTACTTTCAGACTGTGGGTTCGATCTGCGAGCCAGTTTGCAACCCAGCTAGTGATATATGGGTTGATGCCTAGCTTAGTGAGTTTTTCTATGATTTCTGAATGGGGAATGGTATCAAAGGCCTTGGCCAGATCAAGGTAGGCTGTATGAACCAGCTTACCTTCATCCACAGCTCTGGTGACTGACTCAAAGAAGTCAACCAGGTTGAGCAGGCATGATCTACCCTTCACAAAACCAAACTGTGTGGGATCCAGAGTTTGGAGATTCCCCATATCCTTGTTTATTAGGTCCATGATGATGTGTTCCATAGCTTTGCATATCAGACTCGTCAGTCTAATGGGGCGATATTTCCCAGGGTCTGTAATCTCTCCTCCTATGTGGAGAGGGAAGACTGTAGCAGTGCGCCATTCTGTATGGACAAAGTCTGAGGTGAGGCTGTGATTGAACAGGGCACACAGATGAGGTGCCAGTTCACTCTGTAGTTCATGAAGAACACAGCCAGGGATATTGTCAGGCCCCATAGAAATTGTATTATTGGCCTTGAACAATGCTGTTTTAACCTGTGCAGCAGTGATACTGGGTGCCTGGCAATCTACTGGTATTGCGATTGGTCCTTTGGGGGGAGAGAGGGGTAAAGTTGCCACTAAATCTTGTTGACCAGTTTATTGGCAATATCTGTTGGCTCAGTATAGAAGGTACCATTGTGGAGCAGCTCAGGGCAAATCTGTGTATTGCCGTGGAGATTCCTTACATAACTATAGAAGGCCTTGTAGTTGTCTTTACTATCTGATGAAATCCTGTTTTCATAGCTAGTTTTAGAGGATTTGATGAGGGATCTCAACTTTTGGTTGAGGCTGATAAGTGAGTTTTTCCAGTCTTGGGACTTCACCTTATTCCGCATCAGTTTCCTCCTTCTGTTGTAGAGTTTATGACAGGGGACCACCAGATTGGCTTCCTTTTTTTGGAGGAGAGCATCTTGGTTCTTTTGGGTATGGCGAGATCCATGCATTTGGGTACATGTTCATACAGTGCATTGGTGTATGATTTGGCAGTCATGCAACTATTCTCCATTTGCATGGGTGACATGAAGTTAGCCACTTCTGTTTTTAGGAGCCCAGAGTTAACTTTGGAGAAGGTTTTCATAGTGGTTACCTTTGAGGGGGGTGGGAGAGATGTATATTTCCAAGGTGATTAGTTTGTGATTGGATCTAACCAGGGAGGAAATGACTTTTGGTGTAGTGCAATGGTCACCCATGTTAGTAATTACCAGGTCAAGGATGTTGCTACCTCTAGTGGGGTTAAGAACAGGTTAAGGTCCAGGGCATTGGAATTAATGAATTCCAGGAAACATTGGGCAAGTGTATTGGTACATGAGTAGTTTTCCCAGTTAATGGAGGAGTAGTTGAAGTTACCCAGTATGAGAGTGTTAGGTTTGACCCTAATATTCTCCAGGGTGCTTAGGAATGTGGAGTGTGAGTCTTCGGACATGGTTGGGGACCTATAGCAGGCCATGACCTGAATCGCTGTCTTACCCAATGTTAGCTGCACCTGAAGTATCTCTGATGCGTTATATTGGACTACCAGTCTGGAGGTGTGCACATCCTTTATTAATATGGAAACACCACTGCCTTTGGAGCTTCGATCCAAGTTCTGGGGCTGAAAGGTATGGAATGAATTACAGCTTGGTAGTGCAGGGGTGCTTTCTGCTGCCTTAAACTAGGTCTCTGTCACAGTGCAAATGTCGATGTTCTCCATTTTAAGGAGTGCTTCAAGTGAGTGCATTTTGAGATTTAGACTTCTAGCATTGAGCAGCATTACCCTCAGATTGCATTTGTTTGTAGCTGCTACAGTGGCAATTTGGTCTTTGGAAAAAGGCACTATAGGGGTGGCAAGAGCCTTGGCCAGTATCCGGAAGCCCAGGGATGACAGATGCAGGCCATCTCTAGCAAAGCATCGAGGTCTGTCAATCATGTCATCCCAGGCAGACAGATACTGGATCTCCTTAGAATGACACCAGAAACTTAACCAGTTGTTGAAATCAGTCATTTTCTGCTTGTACTGTGGTATAATTCTGGGTGATGGTAGGATGCTACACTGGGGTGGGGTCATACCTGCCTGGGCTACATAATCTGAGAGCTTCTCCATGTCTCTTTTCTTGTAGTCCAGGGAGGTACATCTCAGGTCATTCACACCCACATGTACAGTGACAGAGTCATATTTGTACCTGTTGTTGAGGGACCCAAGTGCATACATTATGTGGCATATCCTGGCATCTGACAGGCAGCTGACTGTTACTTTCTCCTTATTCGACCTAGTGAGTGGAACATCAGTGTGTCTCAGTTTCAAGTCACCTATAACTAGTGTGTTAGGCATGCTGTTTTGCCTTAGGGGCTTTGGTTGAGTGGTGCACTCTTCAGGTTCATAGGTTCATAGGTTGGTACTAGGCTATCAGCCCTAGGGCCTATACAAGCCTAGCCATAACAATTCCCTGGCTATTTCTTCCCACATTATTTACTTTCCTGGACCCCTGTCTAGCAGGGTGACTGACATCATCCCTGGGGTGAATTTCTTTTCTCCCATCCAATCGTCAAGGTTCCTCTTGAAGAGGTCCAAAGAGGCACTCTGCTTGACATGTATGGGCAATCTATTCCAGAATCTGGGGAGTCTCTGGGTCAGGAACCTATCCCTCCATCATGTTTTGTTTATTGTGATGATGAGGTTTAGATCCCTGGAGCGTGTAGCTCTGAGGGATTGGGATTTCTTTAAGTGTAGCATGTCCAACAGCTCTGGGTTTGACATGGCCTTGTATGTTAAGCAGAGATCACCTCGGAGTAGACGATATGCGACAGAGTATAGCTGGAGTTTTTTAAGGCAGTCAGCATAGGGCATCTGCTTTAGGCCTGTGATTCTTTTAGTGAGGTATTTCTGAGGCTTTTTCAGTTGTTGCAGATGTCTTGAGAGGTACATACCAAATGGGGTGTTGTATTCTATAATGGGTCTAATGAGGGATGAGTACAGTGGGATAATGACCTCCTTTTTTCTGGATGAAAAGCCCTTCTTGATGAAGTGTGCCACATAGAAGGATTTCCTGACTGTTGTGGCGATGTGGTTATCGAAGGTGAGACCACTGTCCACCTGTGTCCCTAAGTCTCTTATCACACTTTCTGTGTTTAGTGTACTGCCACCTATATGGTAATTCATGGATACATGTTTTTTCCCAAAGGGGATAACAATACATTTCTTGGCATTGAGCTTGAGCCCATGGCTCTGGCACGAAGCATCTGTTTCTGTAAGGCTCTTTTGTAGAGTAGCCACATCATTTGAGGATTCAATAATGGCTCCCAGTTTGCAGTCATCTGCAAACTTTGTTAGCCAGAGTCCCTTAGTGTTGACCTGTACTTCAGAAAAGTAGATGCCAAACAAGAGCGGCCCCCAGGACTGAACCCTGAGGTACTCCACTTGTCACTTGTCTGGAGCTGGATTTGGAGTCAGCTACTTTTACAGTGTGGGTTCTATCAGTAAGCCATTTAGCAACCCATTAGGTGACATAGGGATTAATGCCCAACTTAGTAAGTTTATCTATGATTCCAGAGTGGGGGATGGTGTCAAAGGCCTTGGCAAGGTCTAGATAGGCTGTGTGGACCACCTTACCCTTGTCCATGGCTCTGGAGACTGATTTAAAGAAGTCAATCAGGTTCAGGAGACAAGATCAGCCCTTCACAAACCCAAACTGGGTGGGGTCCAGTGTTTGAAGGTTGCCAATGTCTTTGTTTATAAGTTCCATGATAATACGCTCCATGGCCTTGCAGATAAGGCTTATCAGACTGATGGGATGGTAGTTTCCAGGATCCAAGGTGGATCCCCCCTTGTGGATTGGGATAACTGTAGCTCTGCGCCACTCAGTGGGCACGAAACCTGAGGTGAGGCTATGATTAAACATGACACTTAGGTGAGGTGCCAGTTCATATTTAGGAGAGTTATGTGTCTCGTGATTAGTGTTGTGTTGTGGTGGTCGAGTGCGTTTCTGCCTTGGAGGTCTCTGCTGTTTGGGTAGATTTTTATTGAAGCCTCCGTGAAGGTGGGTGTGTGGTTTGTGTTTTTATGTGAAGGCAGTGCTGGTGTGTGTTCTGGAGAGCTATGTGTTCCATGTGGTGTGATGCAAGTGTTGACCTTCTCCTCTTGACCAGCTATTCTGGTCTTGGCAGGAGAGTGTCTGACTTCCGATTTGGATATATAAGTGCATCTCTCACAAGTCTGAGTGTTGGGGGGTAAGAGGAGAGGGTTGCCAGTGTACATGAGGCAGTTGCTACATTGCCTCAGGATGCCCAGGTTCATCAGGTTAATAGGAGAAAGCACAGAGAACTGACCTTTAGACATGCCTGGAGGGGTGGGCATTAATAATAAGCACTGGAGCTGTTTCCTTGTAGAATGTTTAGTGCTGGTAGCACTTTGTCTGCTACAATAATTTCTACAAGATGTCTGGTAAATTGCTAGACTAATAAGCTAGTAAAAGTGCAGAAGAGGAGAGAACTAGCAGATCTAAGGGAAAAAATTGAAGAGCAGACTTTGGCACTGCGCAGAAGCTTACAAACAGTCCTGGATCCAGCAAACCTGTATCTGGACTAAACTAGTTACAATAAAGGTGGGAAACAAGTGCAAACATGGGCTTTTAAACCAGAAAATTGAAAGAGATGGAAAACTGCCCAATCGGCCAAAAAATTACAATTTCTGGTCCAGAAACCACTCCTTCTTGTGGTAGATAGGCTACCTAGTGCTTACCACTCCCATGTAAGACAGGAATCTATTTAAAATTGTAAAATCCAGTTTTAAATAGCTTCCTATCTTACATCAGAAGGTGTTGATTTTTTACATGAGAATGAAAATTTGAGATATATGTTTTGCAGAGGGATTACGAGGAAGATTGTGTTTTGCATCTACAGCTGAGGTTGTAATCAGTTCACAGAAGTATAAATAAAAAACAATTTTAAGTTCAGAACTATTGCATGGCTCTACAAATACATATAAGTGCTGGATCTGATCCACATATACTTTTAACTTTTAGCACTGACAATAGTAAAATTAAACGTTCAGTACAAGAACACTGGAAAGTTTTAATATGCAATGAACCTTTATACAATCTTATAGTTAAATGCTCAAGTTAACTTACAAGAATATAGTGAACTTTAAACTGTTTTTTTTAATTTGATGTTTATACTATCAATATTATTTGTCTGAAGGAAAAACTATAGGTTTATAGATAAGTATTGGGCTAGCTGCCCTTGATGGTCACTGTAAGCCTTTTTTGCTTAAATTAACCTATTCCATTTGGTTAGAGAAAGACTTTACCCATTCCATGATTGAAAATTATATGGTACCCGTAATGAAAAAAACTGTGATCATACCATAGATAATTTGAGTGGACCCATGGGATCAGAAAAGTATCTGGCTCAACCAGAACCCTGTGCCGGTACCATAAATCAGAATGCCACCCCCTCAGCTCTTCAAGTGAAAAAAGCACTTTACAGTATTAAGCTGATTGCTAAAAAAAAAAACAGACATTCCTTCTACATGCCCGGTACCTGCCCAGCCATTCAGGTATTTAGGTCTCATTTCTTTGTCCTGCCCTAGACCCTTCTCAACCATCTCCATTTTATTAAAAAAATAATAATAATAATTTCTTGTTTTTTAATATGTAGCAAAAAGCTTGGTACAAATGTGGCAAGCAGTACAGTTTATACCCTGCCTATATAAACTGCAGAAAAGTGCTTGTTACAAATGTAGCAAACAGTTGCTACAGTTTATTATCAGTCTGCTCTATGGTGCTCATGTTTTAGTTTAACAATAGTTCTTACTATAAACTAAAGCAAACTGCTTGCTACAAATATAGCAAACCGTTACTATAGTTTATACCCTGCCTACACAGAGCACTACAGTGCTCAGGTTTTACTTAGAAAAGAGATCTTTTTTTTATTTTTACTTTTAAACTGTAGCAAGCAGTTTTTACAATTTAGACCACACAAGGAGTGCTACAGTGCTCATGTCTGACTGCAAATGCAATATCGTCTTTAGAGATCAGGGTCAACTGATTGCACCCCCTCAACACATTGTGCCCTGGTCAGTTGCCCCTCTCATCCCAAGCTGGCTATGCTACTGCATGGAATAAAGCATTTAGGAGCTGCCTTTGTCCATTAGTAGTACAGGGGGCAGTCCTGGGGTAAATTTTCTGCTTCCCATCCATATATCAGAGTTGTGCTTTAATATGAACAGGGATGAACTTTGTTTTATGTGGATTGAGAGTCTGTTCCAGAGCAGTGGTATCTTCTGCTAGATATACCTGCCCCTGCGAACTGTTCTGTTGATGTCACAGAAGAGTTTTACATCCCAAACAGAGTATCTCTGATGCCACCTGACTTGCTAATGTGCAATAAATCCATCAATATTGGGTTGGAGGATGCCTTGTATGCCAGACACAGGTCAGCTCTTAGCAGTCTGTAGGATACTGAGTAAAGTGACAGGACTTTAAGTAGTTCATGTAGGACATGTTGTTTAGGCCTTGTACATTTTAGAAAGGTGTCTCTGTGGGCATTCCAGTTGTTGCATGTGTCTGGATAGAAACATGCCAAAGGGGGTGTGATGATAAGAAGTACTGCCAGCCATGCCAGGAGACGTAGGGCAGTACATGTGCCAACACAGCTAGCTGGAATTTTGTAAATAATTATATGTCATTTGTATATCAAACTGATTTGTACAGATGCTTGTGCTGAAAATGGATTTGTGAGGTTTGCTTGCATTAAAATGTATCAACGGTGTTCCCTGCTGGACAGAAAAGACATGTATATGCATTATTGTACTTGTTTAAATGTATACATTTTAACAGCATGTACTGGAACAGAAGAGGTTAATCTTAGTCCTACTAACTTAAAAAAAATAAGAAAGTAAATCACTAGCCTTAGGCCATAAAGATGGCATCTTTCAGTTCTCAATGCAGTCACAGACACAAGCTCTGTACTACAAAGCTTTCTGTATTGTCTTGGAAGTGTTTTATTGTTTTATGACTTCCAACAGCTGCACAAATCTGAGCAAAAGCTGTTGTGTGTGTATTTGTTACATGTAAGTATGAAATCCTGTCAGTTTCTAGTGTTGGTGATAGTGTGGAAAACAGTCAGATGACCAGATGTGATGTCATCTGGTAATTAACTCTGAAATACTATCTAGATATTAGAGAGAGAAGTCTCTGAGTGGTTTAGTATTCTGTATTCTGTCTTGGATCTGACAACAAGGACCATTTACCCACATTATCTTGGCATACAGTAGTAAGTAACTTAACTAGGTAACAGTAATTAGTCTAGATTAGTCAGGAAAATATTGCGAGATTAGAAGTACTGTTTTTCTATAACTGTGTGAAACTTTCCATCAGTGCTATTTTTAATATTCCCTGAGATGAAAACTCTGGTGTTTACTGTAAATATTTAGTATTTCCTTGTTCTTTTATTATTTATTATTAAATATATTTAAACTTTTCATTGTGGCTGGTCCTTTTAGGGAATATTTAATCTTTGCATATATTTATTTGGTGATCACTCTGGCCACTCCTGAAAGCCTGGCTGTTTGGTCAGCAGTACCATTTGCATTAATATTAATTTCATTCAGTATAATTTGGGTACCCTCACAAGAGTCTTTGGTAGCTGGCTTTGTAGCGCCTGGTGGTGGTGATAACTACCTTATAGTTTGGGCAGAAGGGGGCATAGCTAGTAAACCTGTGCTAGCCTTTCCCAGGTGTATGTGTGTGTGTGTGTATTTGTGTGTGCAAATGAAATCTCAAAATTTGTGTTTGTCAGCTATTTGGAGCAGGGACATGAAGCAATGTTTTCACAGAGATAGTGTTGGAGGACTTGGCTTGGGCACTCGGCTGAGGAATAACCCTACAGCTGTACCAGTGGGAAGTCTTACTGGGGGACCTAGAGGGAGACATATAGAGATAGTCAGACCTCTAATTGAGTGTGTTCCCTGTGTGCTCTTAAGGGAAATTGTGCTTGATCTAGAGAGGTCTGGATCTGGAAATACTGAGTGGAGCCATTTTTATTCCAAGTGAATGTCCCTCTCTAATGTCAGTGGTGAGGATTCAGGCTCCTTGATTACTGGCCCAGCATGGGAACGTCACATATTGGTGGCCGTAGTGGGCATAACAGGGGGCCTTATATGCAATGACAGGCCTAATGAGGGTTGAGTAAAAGGAGACAATGACATCTCAAGATCTAGACACAATTCTTTTGTTTATAAGCTGTGCAATATAGAAGGACTTTCTTACAACAATGGACACGTGTTGGTCAAAGGTTAGATCCATCGTTTCCAAATCTCAAACAACTGGGTCATCTCTTAGGAGCATATTATCAGCATGATAATTCCATAGGGTAGATAACTCCCCAAATTGATACAATAATGCATTTTTTAGCATTTAATTTCTCTCTATGATTTTAGCACCAGTTACTTATTTGGGACAAACCTTCCTGTAGGATGGCTGAGTAATTTGGGGAATCAATGACTGCTCCTAGCTTGCAGCCATCTGCAAACTTAGTCATCCACCCAGAGTCCTTTGATTAGTTATTATTTATTTATGTATTTTGCTTTTTTTTTTTTTTTTTTTTTTTTACCAGAAAAGTCTGACTGGACAAGTTGTCCTTTTTCAGTGGAGGCCCAGGGAGAAAAGCTCCACATTAACATATATAGAGATTTTACAAAGATACAAATTCCAAACAGCATGTTCATATGTAGGGTGTGTTCCACTTCTATATATGATTTTGAAGGCCCATTTATTGATTTTAGATACTTAGGATGAACAATTTATGTCAAAAGATATTACACATGCAACCATTTATCTATGTATTTTATGTGGCCATTTGTTGTGATTTTTTAAAAACTTAACAGAATGTTAAGTAAGATGATTTATGTGTATGTTTGTCATTTAGAACCTGTGAAAAAATAATGCAGTGTATAACCCATAAGATGTAGGGATTTTAAGAAATGCCTTTTTTACTGCTTTAGACAGTGTAGAAATGATATAATACAAGGGAGGCAGACCTCTCAACCGTTCCGAATTACTCGGTTTTTACCGAGTTTTGGGGTCTAAATGAAGGGGTGCCACGATTCCCGAGTGGCACCCCTTCATTTCCGATTTTTTTATTTTCTTTTTTAAAATTTACGCGCTGTCAGAGCTGATGTCATCACGTGTGCAATGACGTCAGCACGGTCAGGCTACCAGCCAGTCGGAATTGAGCTCAAGGAGCTGACATCATCATTTCCGGCTGGCAGTTAAGTTAACAGCGGGAATTAACCGCAAAGCATGGGGACGTGGATACAGCATGGAACAGAGCGAGGCAAGCCCTTAAACAGATGGCAGTAGCATGGAACCGAGGGCGGTTATGTTAACGGCGGGAATTAACCGCGAAGCATGGGGACGTGGATACAGCATGGAACAGAAGGAGCGAGCCCTTAAACGGATGGCAGCAGCATGGGGAACAGAGGGCCAGGGATACGGAGCCGGGATTAAGGGCAGCAGCCTTGAAATGGATGGCAGCAGCAGCATGGGGAACAGAGCGGATCCCTGAAACAGAGCCAGGATGGATTAATGAATGGCGGTAGTGGGATACAGCCGGGATTAATGGCGGCAGCCGAGCACTACTCAGGGTAAGAGTTGTGTGTGTGTGTGTGTGTGTGTGTGTGTGTGTGTGTGTGTGCACTACTCAGGGTAAGAGTTTCGTGTGTGTACTACTCAGGGTAAGAGTTGTGTGTGTGTGTGTGTGTGTGTGTGTGTGTGTGTGTGTGTGTGTGTGTGTGTGTGTGAGTTTCAAGGGAAGACAAGTTTTACTATTATTCATGCCAAGTCTGCTTTTAATGTGCAAGTTTTTGTTCTGTTTAGCAAGTGCAGTAAAATTTGACATATAAGGTTTAAATTAAATCCAGATGTCTCTGATTATTGCAAAAGTAAAGAATAAAGTAATGCACACTGTCAGGTTTGAAAAGTGTTTATGGTAATTGAGAGGGTACAAACAAATAATGTGATATTGGAAAGACTGTGGAGCCATGGTCTATAGCCTGCCTAGAACTCCATTTGACCATTCTCCAAGTCTGGTTGCAAATATTTTATAAGTAACTCTTCAGTGTAATGGACTCCTCAGGAGGTATGGATTTCACTCTGTTTCCTTAATAATCATGTAGAGAATTTAATTGTTTAAATTAATAATTATTCTACACTGTTAGCTCAGTGGTAAAGCATCACAAGTTTGTATAATCTAAAAATGAGTTAAAGTTAGTAAGTATGATGCATAACAAAAAATCCTGTTACAGAAAGATCACAAACCTAAAATAAAAATGATTATACAAGTGGGAAATTCCAATGAAAGGTAAAAAGATTAAGACACAGAAACAGTTCCAGTGTTGGATATTAAGTTGCTATTTTTCATAAATGGTCAGCCTATACAGTGTACAATATCACTTGGATGTGTTCATTGAATGTACATGATACTGGAAATAGAAGTAAAGACTTCTGGTTAGGAAATCTGATAATTAAAGTACAAGTGTTGCTCTTAGGCTTGATGCTGCTGCAGAATTCAGTAATTTATCTGACTCTATATTTAAGGCATTGAATTTGTCTAATAAAGTTTAAAAGTTACTGGACAATCTCTTGAGGTATCCTGGGAGAAAAAAAATTAAGCTTGGTTTAAAAGTGAAGAAAGTGTTGAAAATTCTGGTTGGTGATTCTAGTAGGGTCCAAGTAAAAGTGTATAAGTCAAAAAAAATACTGGAATTAGATTTTATGTGGGGCATTTGATGTGTAAGGACTCAAAATGTGCATGTACAGAACAATTCTCTGACCAGTACAGATGGCAGGAAAAGAAAGGTTAACGGTCAGAACCTGGTACCACTTAAGAAGTACTGAGTGAAAACATACGCACTGTCATCTGGAATGGACAATAAGTAGAGTGTGAACATTTGTGTGCTATCTTTGAAAATTTATATTTGTAAATGTCAGCCAGTCATTGTATTAGATACAAAAAGATATGTCATACTTAATAATGCCAAAATGACTAGTAGATGCAATAACACAGCTTCTATTCTTATCACAGCATAATCCAAGCATTCATTATCTTTCACCCATCCTCAATGCTATAAACTCTCTCTCTCTTCTCTTGTCTCTACGCTGTACTGCTCTCACTCTCCCCTAACCAAAAAATGTTCCCTAGCATCATCAGACTGTCATCGCATGAGCCAAGTCCCCACCATCATCACACTGTCATCACTTGAGCAAAGTCTCCTAGCATCATCAGTGTCGTATGTTGAGCCAGGTCCCCTAGCATCATCAGACTGTCATTCTTTCAGCCAAGTCCCCTAGCATCATCAGACTGTCCTCGCTTGAGCCAAGACCCTTAGCAACATCAGACTGTCATTGCTTGAGCCATGACCCCTACCATCAGACTGTCATTGCATGAGCAAAATCCCCACCATCATCAGTGTGTGTGTGTGTGTGTGTGTGTGTGTGTGTGTGTGTGTGTGTGTGTGTGTGTGTGAGAGAAAATGCCCCCATATAATACACTTGGTGGCTAGAGGTATTCAGGCTCAAACCCTGTACCTTTAGTACAGGGTAAAAAAGAGCCTACTATCCCTAGCCACCACCATTTCTGACTGACTTGAGAGCTATGATGAGAAGTAAGAACACTTTTTTTTGAGAGCTATGATGAGAAGTAAGAACACTTTTTTTTGAGAGCTATGATGAGAAGTAAGAACACTTTTTTTTGAGAGCTATGATGAGAAGTAAGAACACTTTTTTTTGCTAAGAGTTTAGAGCTATGATAAGAAGATGAGAAGTAAGAACACTTTTTTCTGCTAAGAGTTTAAAGCTATGATAAGAAGTGAGCACACAATTTGTATTCCCCTATTGTTTTTGTGCTAATAGTTCAGAGATATGGTGAATGAGAAGTGAGAACTGAATTTGTATTCCCCCATTATTGGCTTTGTTGTTTGACCATGTTTTTTGTGTTGAGGTTAAGAGCTATGTTGAGAAGTGAGAAATGAATTTCATGGGAGTTTGCATGTTCTCCCTGTGTTCGCGTGGGTTTCCTCCGGGTACTCCGGTTTCCTCCCATATTCCAAAGACATGCATCTGGAGCATTTCTCCCCGGGCCTCCACTGAAAACAGGCTCTGTGGAACCTAGTCGGACATTCCCGGTCAACAAATGTTAAATAAAAAAAAAAAAATAAAATAAGAATTCACTAAATAAATTATGGCTATTAAGTTTCAGTCTTCCTATTTTTCAGGCAGCTGCTGATGTGGGATAATGGTATGTTGTTCTGAATGTAGTGCATTGAATCCTGGGTTCAAAACCTGCCAGTGAAATGCATGATGGTAGCGCAACATTTTATTGTAGCAACTTTACAAAATTATACAAGCAATGTTTAAAATGTGTCCCTGGTTTTTGACCTTTTGTCCCCCTCCCCCAAAAAACAAATTAAATTGAAAATAAGTGTGAAATGCTGTTCAAGATGCCTATGGCTTACACTACTGACATTTTATTTATAGTGTGGGTGTGGAAGCAGAATTTTATGATGGAAAAGTTCTGAATTGGGCAGTTTTGTCATTATTGGTTCATGTGTTTTGTTTCATTGCCTGCAGTACAGATTACTGATAAAATGTTCAAACAATAAATTTAAAATGCGCTCTAACATGTACAAGGAATATAATTTAAAGTCAGGAAGGTGTATAAAGAAAAGAACACATGTATGTTTCTTGTTTTGTGTGCAAGGGGCCAATGATTTGAAAACAGCCCAAAGGTAATCTTTATCCACCACTGGCCAGATGCATTTTCTTTGGATGTGGTGTGGGTTTAATGCTGTTTCAATGAATGTGAGTTTCAAGGGCAAAGTTTAATGTCAAGCCTATTTTCATTGTGAGACAGTATTGATTTGTTTACCAGATGATGTCTTTTAGTGTTTCTGCATTGTTGTGCTGTAAAATGTAAAAATAAAATTATAATCATTGTAGAAGTAAAGCAGTATGCATACATTAGTGTTTATGGTAAATGGGGCAAAATAGCCAGGTAACAGGACACTGGAATGGCTGCAGGGGGACTCTAGTCTAGTGCCATGTTTTGGTTGTCTGTTCTTCAATTTGCATTCGAAAGTTGGTATCCCACAATTCCACTGGAGTGGGTGGGGTTACATAATTATGTATGCAAATTAGATGTTAATCAGCATACACATTTGTACCTATTTTTCATGGGCCTTGTCCAGATTTTTGATATTTCCAGGTTGAGAGGTATGAAGGGAGGTGACAATAAATCTTTAGTTGAGGAACAAGAAGTGAAATGGCAATTACATTTAAATACTGGTCAACCCCCCTATCCAATTTCAGTGATAATCCTACAAGTAAGAGTATTTAAAGTTATGCCTTATTAGTTTTTTTTTTATATTTTGTTTTGAACATTTGTATGTGAATCATATGGTGTTTGTCATATCATTTTGTGCTAACTATCTAATGAAATGTTCTACAGTGTTATGTGTTCTACAGAGGTTTCATTGTTAACTAGGAGTCAAAATGGTGAACATTACGAAACATTCTAATTGTAGTTTGTATTGAAGAACTGTATGTTCCTGTAAACTGGAAACAATCAAACAAGCCACATCACAGATAAAATTCTTCCGGAACATAATAAACATTCACTTCAGCTTACCACTGTAGCCATTTTCCTGGATCTCTGAAAAGCCTTTGATAGCATCTTTGATAAGCTATTACTTGATAAGCTGGCAAACCTAGGCACTGCAAGCTCTACATAAGCTGACAAACCTAGGCAGTGCAAGCTCTACATAAGCTGACAAACCTAGGCAGTGCAAGCTCTACATAAGCTGGCAAACCTAGGCACTGCAAGCTCTACATAAGCTGGCAAACCTAGGCACTGCAAGCTCTACATAAGCTGGCAAACCTAGGCACTGCAAGCTCTACATAATTTGACAAACCTAGGCACTGCAAGCTCTACATAAACTGACAAACCTAGGCACTGCAAGCTCTACATAAGCTGACAAACCTAGGCACTGCAAGCTCTACATAAGCTGACAAACCTAGGCAGTGCAAGCTCTACATAAGCTGGCAAACCTAGGCACTGCAAGCTCTACATAAGCTGGCAAACTTAGGCACTGCAAGCTCTACATAAGCTGACAAACCTAGGCAGTGCAAGCTCTACATAAGCTGGCAAACCTAGGCACTGCAAGCTCTACATAAGCTGACAAACCTAGGCACTGCAAGCTCTACAGTCTGTTGGTTCAAAAGTCAGCTCTGATATATCCTAAGCTGTTAAGTGGAAGGATTTGCACTCAGCCTTTTTCCCATAACTATCAGAGTCATCTATCCTTGGTCTATTGTTATTTAATATTTTACTAATGACACGCATAAAGTAATTCATGAAGGAACTGTTGTTCGATGTGCCGATGATTTTACCATTATATGATCCTCTATCTTCCTCTCGCAAGTGCAGTTACAGATTCATATTTCCTTCTCATAGGTTCATAGGTTATTATGGGAGGTTACTAGACTAATGGCTCTAGGGCTTTTACAAGCCTAGCCATGTAAAAACAGTGTACCCTAATTGGCCATAGTTAGATAGTCACTGTTAACAGAGCGATTGTATGATCAGTACTGACTACCCTTGTCCATGAGGGATATAGGTGCCACACCCAGGGTAAATTTACAGTTAACCATCCAGTTGTCAAGGTTGCACTCTAATAGGGTCATTGAGGAGCTCTGCTTCATGTGAAGTGGGAGCCTATTCCAGAAGAGTGGCAATCTTTGGGAGATATATCTCTCTGTCCAACATTTTCTGTTAATGTCACAGGCTAGGTTGAGATCCCTGGAGCAAGTGACTCTTGTCCCATTTGATTTGCAGACGTGCAGCATTTCCATTAGGGCAGAGTCAGAGACTGCTCTGTAGGCCAGACACAGGTTGCCTGTCAGTAGCATGTATGGTGCAGAGTGCAATGACAGGGCTTTCAGTCTATTCATGTAAGTCACATTTTGAAGGCCCTGGATTCTCTTGGTTAGGAACCTTTGTAGTCTCTCCAGTTGCTGATGGTATCTGGTGAGCCATATACAGAAGGGAGCACTGTACTCAATTAGTAGTACGATAAGGGTAGAGTACAGTGGAGTTATAACCTTCTTAGTCTTGGGTGCGATGCCCTTATTTATGCGATGTGCAATGTAGAAGGCTTTCCTTATCACTATGGACACATGGTGATCAAAGTTTTGATTGTTGTCGACCTGTGTTCCCATGTCTTGCACCACTGGTTTTGAGCTTAGAGGGGTGCTATTTATATCATAATTATCAGGAGCTACTTCTTTGCCAAAGGGGTAATGATAAATCTTTTTGCATTTAGTTTTAGTCCATGACTTTGGCACCAATCATTTGTCTGAGTCAGCCTTTTCTGTAATATGTTTACATCGTTGGGGGACTCAATGATTGTGCCCAGTTTGCAGTCATCTGCAAACTTGGTAAGTCACAGGCCATCTACTTTCACCTGGACCTCAGAGTAATAGATTCCAAACAGCAGAGGGCCCAGCACAGATCCTTGTGGTACCCCACTGGTAACTGGTCTACTAGTGGAGGGGGACTCCTCAACTTTGACAGTGTGCATTCGGTCAGTGAGCTGGTTGCTTACCCATCTAGTGATATATGGGATAATCCCCAGCTGGGAGAGTTTCTCAATGATCCCTGAGTGGGGGAATGTGTCAAAAGCCTTAGCTAAATCAAGATAGGTGGTATGTACTGCTTTGCCCTCATCCAGGGCTTTGATGACATTCTCAAAGATGCCCACCAGGTTTAGTAAGCAATACCTACCCCTGACGAAATGAAACTGGGATGGGTCAAGAGTTTGAAGGTTGTCTGTGACCTTGTTGATAAGATCCATGATGATTCTTTCCATGACCTTGTAGATAAGTCTGATTAGACTTATGGATTGATAGTTTCTTGGATCGGTTGATGGACCCCCTTTGTGCAAGAGGATTACTGTTGTTATTCTCCACTCTGCCGGAACAAAGCCAGTTCTCAAGCTATAGTTAAAGACAGTCCTAAGTGGTTCTGCTAGGTCTTGTTTTAGATTGTTTAATAAGCAGCCTGGGATGTTATCTGGTCCCACAAAGGCCATGTTTTTGGTCTTGGAGAGTGATTGTATGACCTTTGCTTTAGAGATTCTCAGTAGTGTACTGGTGTTAGGAATGCTTTGAGGTATGGCTGGTGGGGGACAGGGGGGTGAAGTTATTGCCAAATCTGTCAGCTAGCAGGTTGGTAATTTCCTCAGGTTCAGTGTGAGTGGTACCATCCACTATAAGTTTGGCACACAGCTGGGCATTCCCTTTTAGGTTTCTGACATAGCTAAAGAATGCCTTATGGTTGTCTTTAGCTAGTGATGCTAATTTAGTCTTGTAACTAGTCTTAGAGGACTTTACAAGATATCTGATTTGCTTGTTCAAGCTGTGGAGGGTATTCTTCCTCCATTGACTAATCTCCATCTGTTCTTAGATATTAGTTTCTTTCTTTTGTTATATAACTTATTTATACTTACAGCCCACCAGGGGGGCTGGTTTCTCCAGACTAGATGCTTGACTGCCTGACTCACAATTGATACTAAATCCTAGCAAATCTAAAGTGGCACTCTTCACCATCGGTACCTCTACTGATCCCACACCACGTTTAACTAGAGGTACAAATATTAAAACAATAATAGAACTAGTTAGCTAAACAAAACTACTAGGTGCAATTATAGACCAACAAATTACACGTGAACTCACTAGTCTCTTTCTTTGTAACTAAACAATTTTTACTACTGTTTTTTTCTCATTTCTAGATACATTTGATGAGATTGAATTATTACTCGTGTAATTGTTTACAAATGTATTCCACTACTGTTACATCTAGTCCTTTGTAACCTAATGCTCTCTACTTACCTTGCTGGTATTTCAATATGTATTACTGCTGTAATTTGCGACTTTTCTCCCTGTGCCTTAGCTGACAATGGGGTTTTGTGCCTGGAAATCAAAAGCAATGAATGAATGAAAAAATAAATAAATAAATTAATTAATTAATTAATAACTTATCAACAAGGTTGTATCTAAAACTAAACAAAGTCTGAATACTGTGCAGAATCAAATGCTTTCTAACAGCATAGGCCCAGCTACAGGTTGCTTAGTCTCTATTACTGCCTTGTTGAACATTTGCCATGTATGCCCTAAATGTCGAGTGTGCATAATATCGAATGCTAGGTTTTGTAGGTAAATGTGGGTTTGGAGATGTGGGGGTTGGAATCTCTATGTTTGAGTGTCTGAGTATGTATAGTTTAAGTAAGAGAGTTTTTATCAAAATGTGTTCCTTTTAGGGTCAAGGTAGGGATTATGTTAGGTGATAGCTGTATGTTTGTGTGTGTGTGTGTGTGTGTGTGTGTGTGTGTGTGTGTGTGTGTGTGTGTGTGTGTGTGTGTGTGTGTGTGTGTTTGTGTGTGTGTAGGTTTTGTATGTGTTCTGTATATATAGTGCTGGTTTTATGGGAAGGTTTTTTTTTTTTTAAGACCGGGTTTAGGGCTGGGGCAGGAGTGGGGTTCTCAGGTATTAGTAAGGTAAAGCAGGGGGGGTGAAGGCACTATACTCCAATTACCTGCCTAAACTTACCTTAGAGTTTCTGCTTTGGATAATAAAATTACCTCTTCTTCATAAAATTCTGATATTCTAGAATGCTAAGATATCTGTCATACCAGAAATGTAAATGTTTTTTACTACTATAAAACACCGTTCTATGGTAATATAACAATCTTATTGCTCTGGTAATGTTCTGTTTTTATTACTGTTCAGTTATTGATGTTACAATCATATGTAGCTGACCTACAACAAATTTTCTTTCCAGGACTGTGCTGAAAATGGCCAGTCTTTTGCTCAGTTGTACCACCATAGTTAAAAAATGGAATTAATTAAATAAATATGACATTATTACTAGAGATCTCTATCTACATTTCAGAATGAATTTCTGCAGTGTCCTATATCACGTGCACTCTAACACTGCTGTTACTTACCTATGTCATATTGTTTTGGTTGCTTACCTTTGTCATATTGTTTTGACTTGTGGGTTACTCGTTAGTTTGATTAATATTGTGATTTAGCATTCCGTGTGCTATTCTTGTTTATGTTTTGTCATTTTTGTCATGGAGCTGCTTCCTCAGGACTCCACTGAAAAATGAGAATTCACAGATTGACATGCTCAATTAACAACTGTAAGTAATAATAGATAATAATAGGTACAGAAAAAAATCAACTGAAGAAGCAAAAATTATCAAAATTTCAATAAAATTAAAAGAAGAATTACAAAACTTGAACTAGTGGGAGAGGCAGATAGTCACCACTATCTTGACTTGCAAATACTTTGTCTGCTTCTTCACTTTTCATGATCAGTTTTGATTTATTTTAATTTCAAAGTAAAGGAATATCTTACTAAGATAATGAGCTTCTCAGACTTTCCAGGCTTTTGTTAAAAACGGCATGGTAGGATATAATGGTGATGTCCTCTGTCGTATTAAGGAAAGCCTTCTGCAAGCTTTACTCCTTCCATAAATATCTGAACAAAACTTTTTAACAGCTGGAGGTGTCAGAGGTAAATACGGTATGCAGTAAACATCTGAAGACATTGAAGCAATTGATTGAGTGGCCAACGGTTTCACACAATCCACAATCAAACCAAATGCAAAGTTTATATAATATAAAGAATACCAGGACTAACAACAAAAAAAAAAAAACATGGCACACAGTAAGATCATAAGCTGATGAAATATAACATAAAAATAAATTCAGTGCCAAGTCTAACCAGTCAAGCATGCTTGAATGGGAGGGGATGGAATGTTACTTATGAAGGTACAACTGAGGGGATACCACAAGATTCTATTTCTGAGTCCTTGTTGGTTTAATATCTATATTCATGACATCTCTGTTGAGTAAGGTATATTTCTTGACTCTATGCAGACATTTAAAACTGGGCAAACTGGTGTCAAGTGCAAATGAACATGGAATGTTGCACAGTGCTTGACTAGTTTAGTCTCTGAAATCAAAGAATAATATCAAGATAAATATTAGTAAAATAAAAGAATGTTCTGCAATGGCTTGAGTCCTAAGCACTCAAAACTCACTATGTCAAAGCCAAGGAATAAAGCATCTAGCAGCTCAGACAGTTTGCTCTCAAAGTCGAATATGAGTTCAGACAAGGAGCTACCGCAGCTTACTCAAACATATGACTTGAGTTTAAGTGAGATAAGTGCAGTGGCTGTTGGAAGGGAGAGAGAGAGAGGAAGTTGGGGTGCGGATTAGGACACTGGTGGGGAAAGGAGTTAGTGTTATGGAGTGGGAAGGGAGTCTTAGTGTTAGGAAACACAAAGAGGTCTTGGAAGTAGGGAGTGAGAAGGGGGTTTAGGCAGCAGGAAGGGAGTTATAAAGTTAGGAAGTGAGAGGGAGTCTTAGGATTAGGGAGCAGGAAGAGGGTCTTAGAGTTAGGAAACATGAGGGGATTTAGGTTTAGGGAGTGAGGAGAGAATTAAGATTGTGGTGGGCTATGGGATCTTAGTAGTTACGGCAGATTCAGTTAGTGGGAGTTGGAGTATTTGTCTATTTGAGACAAATGACAAAGATCAAGTGTGTCACAAGCATTTAGCAACTGAGTGCTTGTAGTAGACCCCCCCCCAAAAAAAAAAAAAAAAAAAAGTATGTGTTTGAGTCTATGTGGAAACACATATGGTCAACAGAGTCACATAGCAGAGTGTCAAACATAATAGTCTGATGGCATGTATTAGGAAATGCAATAAAACTAGGAGTGTGGATGTAATGAAAGCAATTATTCCTCCATAATAATATCAGAGCTTGAACTTCAACAAAGTGTATGGTAGGGTCACTTTTTGTTCTTTGAAAAACAATATTAATTCAAAAGTAGTACAATCTGACTAATAATGAAACCAAAGTATTAAATTAATCAACAAATAATAAAGTTATGACACCTGATAAGGGAGGGGGTATTGTGCTAATGTACTTTACTGAGTATGGTAGTGAATTTTGTTGCATTATTCCTCAGTGAATTGAGCAGAGCATACATGATTAATTATTTTTATATGAATTATTACTTGATTAGATCAGTGATACCTCCTTGTATGGTTATTTAAAAGTGAAGCATCTTTTTACACCATGTAAATTCAGTATTCTGAACATTCTTAAGAATTATTTGGGCCCAACTTTATGTCCTATTGTAGCTACCAGGAGTAGTACAATTGAACCAGTTCACATTTCAGTGATATAAAACTCAAAGGGATTCTTATCTTATTTCTATCTATTTTAATAAATTCATGGTATGTCAGATTTGATTAGGTAGACTTTATTTGATGATGATGATGATTATATTTTAGTGGCAGCTAATATAGCAGATTTATTTATCCCATGACTTGAAAACAATGGTTTAAAGAGATGTTGATTGTTTTTAAATTTATTCTTTGAATGAAATCCATTTGATAGGTAAAATCATGGATATAATTTTAAATAATAATGTTTTTACTTTTCATAATTAATTCTTAAACAGATATCTGGTGTGCCAATCAATGTAACTTCTGCACCATTTTCCAGTTTGGTCCTTGCATATTGGGAAATAATTATGTATTTAATAATGTGTTTATCCAAATATATACATACTTATTTATCATCTTGAATGATGTATTCATCATCTGGAATGGTGATAAAAAATTTTTTTTTTTAATTTTACTACTGAATTTTTGTGATTTAGTTATATATGGTCATAAGAGAGGATTAACTTCCTTGATTTTAGGGTTTTAAAAATTTGAAATTAAATGGTTTTGAATCCTAAATTTATAGGAGATCAACTTTCATGAACAGTTATGTTAATTTTTCAAATAATCATCTATTTTGTATGAAGAAGAATATTATTAAGAGTCAGCTAATTTGAGTTTCACTGTTAATATCTAGGTTAACAGCTAGAGTAACTGATTTTTAGACATATATATTTGTACAGTGTTTTTTTGGGGTGGGTAGAGCATATGTTTCATCATTAGTTAATGTCAGGATTAAAGAAATGAAAATAAAAATAATCAACAATTTTCCTCCTGTTTTAAGAAGCTCATTTACTGAAAAGGAAATAATTAAAATATAATTCTGTTGATAGTGTGGTACTTAAGTTTTCACAGGTTTGGTTAAATCCATATTGAACAAAAACAGGCTATTTTGAAAGGCATGGGTTCACATTCTATTTCTGGGCTCTCAACTAAAGTTTATTTATAGAAACAAGTTTAGTATTAAAGCGTGTTTGGAGAAATTAACTAATATTTGATATAGACGGAAAAGCATGGTTAAATGTCAGTCACGTAAATAATGTAAATATATTTATACAGACAATCAGATTATATTGCATCATTCAGGACAAGTTATTACAGTGATTGGGCATTACAATTGTAATATACAAGGTATTATATATATATAGCTTTATGTTTACTTTGCCCTATATTTTATATTGTTTCCTTAAGTCATTTTTTGATTTACCATGTTTACCAAAATATGCAATAAAGATGAAGGATCGTCACAAGCTCTGTGGCACAAAGTATAAGTGCAGTGAATGTAAAGAAATAGGACAGGTAGTACAGGGTTCATATCCAGTTTGCATATCTTTAAGGGAAGTCCCTGGCAGCCTAGCAGTTAGGATTTGGCACTCTTACTACCTCAGCCTGGGTTTGATTCATGGTTAGGGAAGCTTCAGTACATTTTGGAGGAGGGGTTGGCATAATGGTTAAGGTCCTTACCTCACAGATAAAAGGTATGGGGGTTGAGTTTGACCTTTGAATAACAGCTAGCTAAACTTAAAAATACTGTATGGCTATTAGCCTTGTAACCTCCTATGATCCTATATCAATGGATGGGAAATTGGAAATTCACTCCTGGCTGGTTGTCTGTGGCCCTTATGGATAAGGGCATCTTGTAGATGCCCTAAGACACAATCATACACAAGAGACATTCTAGTCCACTAGTATTGTCAACTGAGAAAACTGGGGCATGAATAGCTAGGCTTAAAAAGGCTCTTGAGCCCTTAACCTAGTAACCTCCTACGACCCTATGAAAATACACTTTGTCAACACCAACAGTAAAAAACACAATAAATTTCTATTTCTATATTAGAAAAGGTTGAGGTTGATGCATGAGACAAGGAATGGAACAAATTTTTATTTATTATTTTATTTTATTTTTTTTTTACATTTGTTGACCGGGCTAGTCTAGCTGGATATATGTCCATTTTCAGTAGAGGCCCGGGGAGAAAAGCTCCAAACAGGAAATTGACAAAGTTATACTAAGCAATTCTACAGAATTAAAACTAGGCAATACTAAATAAATTGAACTAAGCATTTCTATACAGAAAATGTAAAATAAGCAAAATTAATTTTTTTTTGTTTTACAGAATCACACTAGAACGTTATAAGCAATTATTAGATAAAGGGAATAATAAATGTATCTTATTCTCATTATAGGAGAGTAAGAGTAGAGTTGAAGGCAGTGGATACAGGTGTAGGAATAGAGTTAAGATTAAAGAATGGAAGAGAAAAGATATCAATGGGGGTTAGTACATGGACAAAGCCAGTGTGCTTTCAGATGTTTTTTAAGATGTTTCTTGAAAAGAAAAGTAGAATTAATGGTAGATAATGCAGCAGGAAGTTGATTCCAGACTTTACCTATGGTGTTAGCGAAAAGAGAATCACCAGCTTTGTTATTAGCTTTGCTGGATAAAACTAGGAGCTTGTTAGCAGAGCGTAATGTAGGTAGATTATTGTAAGGAGTAATAAGATTAGACAAGATAGGAGTGTTGTTAGGGAGGTGTAGAATCTTTTGTGTTATAAGCAATTGTTGAAAGAGTATATGGTTTTGCAGTTCTAGCCACCCTAGTTGTTTGATGTTAAGACAGTGGTGAGTTTTAAAGGCGGCACTTGTGATAAATCTAGTTATGCTATTATAATATATGGAGAGCTTAGTGAGGTTGCTTTTGGATAGATTGGTATATATGACAGAGGCATAAAAGAGGGTGGAAATGAGGTGGGTCTGAGCAATTGTTTTCCTTGCAGAGGGGGTAAGGAAGGTTTTTATTCTGTAGAGTGAGCCAAGTTTTCTGTTAACAGACTTAATGGTGGCGTTTATGTGTTCATCAAAATTGAGATGATTATCGATAGTTACCCCTAGTAGATGGGTTGTAGTGTCTGGGAATATGTTGGTACCATTGTTAGAGGTTATAGAGAAGAAAGGAGTGGCTGATTTGTGAGTAGGAGTAAAAAGCAATAGCTTTGTTTTTTTTGGGGGTTTAAGAGGAGGCAGTGTTGCATAAACCAGTTTTCCACATTCTGAAAAACAGTTTGTGTGAGGGAATGGCGAGAGGGTATATCATTGGCTGTACATATTAATGTGGTGTCATCTGCATATTGAATGCAGGTGGCTTGGGGTATGTTGATGTGTAAGTTGTTGATAAATAAGGAGAAGAGTAGGGGGACCTAGGATGGAGCCCTGTGGGACTCCAATGTTTACAGGAAGTAGTGAAGATAGACTGTTCTGCCAAAGTACTGCTTGCTGTCTATTTTCCAGATAGGATCTGAACCATTGTATGGCTTGGGGATTAAGAGAATGAGCCTTTAGTTTGTCAAGCAGCAGGTTATGGTTTACCATGTCAAAGGCTTTTGACAGGTCGATAAATAGAGCAGAAGAGAAAGAGTTGTTGTTGCGATTCTTGTATATAGAGTCGGTAAAGGATAGAAGGGCAGTAGATGTACTGTGAAATGGCCTAAAGCCATGTTGGCAGTTAGCCAATAGGTTATTTTGTAGTAAGTGGTTAAGTAGCTGCTTGTGAATACATTTTTCCATTATCTTAGCTAAGGGGGAGAGTAAAGCAATAGGGCAAAAGTTAGAAAGCTCTGTAGATGGTCCTCCTTTATGTAAGGGGATGATATGAGATACCTTCCATAAAGTAGGGATTCTAGCTTCAGAGATAGTTCTGTTAATAAGGATAGAAATGGGATAGTCTATGACTTTTGCAGCTACTTGTAGGTATTCAGAAGGGAGTCGGTCAGCAGAAGGGGTGCAAGGTTTTAATTTTTGAAGAAGCTTACAGATGACAGCTGTAGATACTGGTTGTATCTGAAAGGTAGGTGATGTAGGATTGCAGGTATGTGTTTGGGATGCAGCAATGGGTGGTAAAGAATTAGCCAGGGTTTTAATGGCTTCTGTGAAGTAGTTATTAAAGGCATCAGGGATCAGGTTGGCGTTACTTTTGTTGAAACCGATTGGGTCAGGAGTAGTAGTGTGACCTGGCTGAAGGAGTTTGTTTATGGCAGACCAGAATTTTTGTGGAGTTTGTTGATTGTTTTTTTGAAGATGTAGGTAGTAGTCTTTTTTGTCTCTAAGAATATCTTTCTTTGTAGCATTTCTTAACTGTTTAAATTGGAGATGGGTTGAAGGACATTTGGTAGATCTCCATTTGGCCCAGACTTTATTTCTGAGTAGTATCTTTTGTCTGGTTTGTGGTGTGAGCCAGGGAGCAGATTTTGATTTTATTCTAGTGGAGCGATAGGGTGCGTGGGAGTCTAGGATTTGAAGAAAGTTAGTATTAAAGTAGGTAACAGCTTCGTCTAATGTTAGATAGGTTAGTGGTGACCAGTCACATGCTTTTAATTCAGATATAAAGCTATCTGGATTAAATAATTTTTTTAAGCGTGAGGTTTTAAGTTGATGGGTAGTTGCAGTATGGACTTTTTCTCTAATAATGTAGGTAAGTGTGTGGTCACTGATGTCATCTGGGAGTGTTCCTGGAGTATAAGAATTAGGGTGGCTATTACTGAGGATCCAGTCCAAAGTACTTTCCTTTTTACTGGATTTATGGATTCTTGTAGTAGATGATATTAGTTGTGAGAACCCAAAGAGGTTTATATGGTTGGTAGGGTTTAGGGAATTGCAAGTAGACCAGTCTATGTTAACATCACCAAGTATGATAGTCTCCTGGGGTAGTTGGATAGAGAGGTGGCTCAGTAGGTTCTCTAGAGAATTTGTGTTATTACCTGGAGGTAAATAAATACAGATTATATAGATGGATTTGGAGTTATTTATTTCAAGTTTGATGGATAGGGTTTCAGATTTGGTGTCTAGTGATGGGAGCACATTGACTGTGGAGATTTTGAGGCTTGATTTATAGAGAATGGCTATACCCCCACCTTTTTTTATTTTACGGTCATTTCTGAGTATGTTATAGCCAGGAGGGGTGATTTCTTGGTCTAGAGTAGTTGGTTTTAGCCAGGTTTCAGTAAGACAAAGAATGTCGAATGAGTATATATCAAGGAGTGCGTGCAGATGGGTAAGTTTATTATTAATACTTCTAATATTAAGGTGAGCTATAAGGAGGGAGTTAGATGTTTTTTTAATCGTAGAAACTATGGGAGCTGTTAACTTGGTAGGATCAGTGGTGGAGTCAGTATAGGGTCCAGGATTTGGGTGAATGTCACCATCTAGGAGGGGGTGTTGCTGGGGGTGTCTGAGTGATTTTAGAAATTTAGATAGGTTATTGAAGGTCTTTCTGATAGAGTAATACGTGAAATGGGTTGTTCTATGGAACTTTGGTAATAAATACGTAGAGTAACATGTTATGTTACAATGGTTAATGGAGAAGGTGAGAGAATAGGGTAAAGTCTGTTGGCTGTAGAGGTTTTGTTCAGATAGAGAGAGATATTCATAGGAGGTAAGTGAATAAGGAATGGTAAGAGATGCTAGTATGATAGCTGAGAGCAGGGAGGTGGTGAGTAGTGTTATATTTGTTGGAGGCATGGTAAGCGAATGTATGTAAGGAGTAGCTTGAAGGTAGGTATTATAATAAGTGAAGGAGATAGTTTAGAGAGGTAAAGTAGGTTATATGTTGGGTTGGTGAGCAATTGGTAGGGACTAGATAAGTAGGGTCCTAAGGTATAGTGTTGAAGAGCAGAGGATGTGAACAGAGAGGGAGTAAAGTAGAATTAATAGGGGGATAAAGGGAGAGACTAAGTGATAAAGAGTTAAGTGGGAGTTAAGTAAGAAACCAGGAGATAGAGTAGGAGGAGTGGCTTAGAATTACAGAGGTATGTGATAGGAGAATAATGGAAGGGGGGGAGTGGTCAGTGAAGTATAAGTGTAGGACTACTGGGGGTGGGTGGGAATTGGGGGTAGGGTAAGGGAGCGGAGCGGGAACAAACAGACAGAGTGGAGAGCTAGAGGAGAAACAATCAGCAGAGCTGCCAGTAAAGGTGAGTCAAGAGTGTCTAAGGTGAGATGAAGCAAAAGTAGGAGTCTAAGAAACGCAGGCTGGTATAGCAAGTTAGTATAGAGGGAGAAGTGTGAGGTTTAGAGTAGGTTTAGGTTCAGGGAAGTGTAGAATAGTACAGCAGACTAAGGAAAGGAAAAACAAGAGAATAAGGAAGAAAAGGGAAGGTAGTGGTATCTACTGGGCAAAGCTATTATTACAAATAGCTACAATAACGGGGGTAGGCTAGTACTGATAATGGAGGGAGGAAAAGCAAAACGAGGGGCACTAGGAAGTAGTGGAGGAGTGAGGTTAACAAGGTAGCTAGTTGAGGAGGTAGGAGGCTGCTGGCTGACCAGGCTCAGAGCGTACGTTAGAGCCCCTGGAACACCAGAGAATACAATTATGCTTTAAAGGCAGGACAAATTAACATACATATTTGTTTCCTTGAGAGGGGATGCAGGGAGTAAAGGCAGTCAGTTGAAACCACAGGTCCTTTGTCAGCCGATGGTATGTTGACAGATAGTATAGCGGTAGCAGTACAGTGAAGGTTAGGGTAATATTTGTTTCCTTGAGAGGGGATGCAGGGAGTAAAGGCAGTCAGTTGAAACCACAGGTCCTTTGTCAGCCGATGGTATGTTGACAGATAGTATAGCGATAGCAGTACAGTGAAGGTTAGGGTAATATTTGTTTCCTTGAGAGGGGATGCAGGGAGTAAAGGCAGTCAGTTGAAACCACAGGTCCTTTGTCAGCCGATGGTATGTTGACAGATAGTATAGCGGTAGCAGTACAGTGAAGGTTAGGGTAATATTTGTTTCCTTGAGAGGGGTGCAGGGAGTAAAGGCAGTCAGTTGAAACCACAGGTCCTTTGTCAGCCGATGGTATGTTGACAGATAGTATAGCGGTAGCAGTACAGTGAAGGTTAGGGTAATATTTGTTTCCTTGAGAGGGGTGCAGGGAGTAAAGGCAGTCAGTTGAAACCACAGGTCCTTTGTCAGCCGATGGTATGTTGACAGATAGTATAGCGGTAGCAGTACAGTGAAGGTTAGGGTAATATTTGTTTCCTTGAGAGGGGTGCAGGGAGTAAAGGCAGTCAGTTGAAACCACAGGTCCTTTGTCAGCCGATGGTATGTTGACAGATAGTATAGCGGTAGCAGTACAGTGAAGGTTAGGGTAATATTTGTTTCCTTGAGAGGGGGTGCAGGGAGTAAAGGCAGTCAGTTGAAACCACAGGTCCTTTGTCAGCCGATGGTATGTTGACAGATAGTATAGCGGTAGCAGTACAGTGAAGGTTAGGGTAATATTTGTTTCCTTGAGAGGGGGTGCAGGGAGTAAAGGCAGTCAGTTGAAACCACAGGTCCTTTGTCAGCCGATGGTATGTTGACAGATAGTATAGCGGTAGCAGTACAGTGAAGGTTAGGGTACAGAGGAAAAGACGCCAGGCCAGAGGTAGACAGCAGCCAGGGGCGGTATAGGGGTCTATACATTTTATATTGGGAATTTGTATGGTAGATTAAATGTATAGCACATGTATCTCTCTCCTTCTTACATTCCTAGGTTGTAAGCCTTGGTCACTGAACTACTGAACAGAACATGAGCTACACCACTGTCCAGCTCAGTGACTTTACTGTCCAGCAGAAAACTGCTACTACAGTTCTGCAACAATCAGAATTTCATTCAGTGTATGTTCAGTCATATAAACATTGTCCTGTAATTTATCTGTCTATGAAGGGTTGCCTGCAAATTACTGAGCTGTACCTCTCCTCTTACCCATCCTGTTCATTTCTGACTCTGCATACTGGTACTATTCCTCTCCTTAGTTCCTCTACTTTTTATCTACTCTTCTGGTGTCCCCTTCCCAATAATCCATCCCCTTCACACATTTTGTTTCTTAGCTACTTGCACAAGGAGAATGATTGCTTTTACAGCCATTACTTATGACTCCATTGGTTGTTTTTGCAGTCAGCTCTGATCTGGGCTGACCCGCTCCATTTGCCCTCACTACGCTCGGGCTCAGTCCACTCCATTACCCTAGCCCTAATCCCACTCACTCAAATACAATTACATTGACAGCTAACCTCATCTTGCCCCTCCCTACTCCCTCCTGTTCCTGTCACCACCAGCCAATCAAACCCTTTCATTGTCCTGCTCTACCACACCTCTCCTACCAACACACCTGCTACAACTCAATCTGTGCTCTACACACCTCCCTACTTATCTCCACCTCCAAGTGCACACTTCTGCTACTTTTACCACCACATAGACACACTGTCTACTAACACGTCAATGTACTTAAACTTCTCACTTACTGAATTGTTCCGCCTTACAACACCACTCCATACTAAACTCCTTACTCCAATCCCTACTCTACCCCCTAGCACTCGCACACCTCCATATAGACACTTTCACTCTTTCCTCTACGCATTCACATTTAAACTTCCTCCTTATTAGAATCTTCTCACACTCACCATGTTCCTCACCCTCTTCCTCACACCCCTTCTCTTGTCACTATCATACCTCTCCACTTATCAAACTGAAATTCATCCTATAAATCATCCACCTATAGCTATTCACTATCCTATAGACTCACAATTCCATCACTCATTCTTTATATCTCCCCCTCTACTTTACGCCTTGTACCCACTCCTACCCAATATCAAATCTTCCTCCAGCTCCCTATACCCCCTAAAAACAAAACCTAAATATCACTTCTTCTGCCCCACTTTTTGTACTCTACTCCACACCAACAATTCACCCTAACCCGGGCCACCATTGCAGCCCCTCTTCAAAAATCCTTCCCTCACAACCTCCCTCCCCTCACCCCATCTTGCTCACCAAACACCCTACCCTATTCTCACTAAACATTCACAGCATCCTTTAAAAAGGCAGTGTATTCCATGCATGGATGGTCCACTGCTCCCCTGACATAATAACTTTCACAGAAACGTGCCTCAATCCTCACATCTCCGATAATGAATTTCTCCCTCCAGGATACAGCATCCTCCATTTAAACAGACTTCATAAGAAAGGAGGGGGGGTGTTATCATAGTTAAACTATCTTCACTGTCCATCTCACCCTGCAAAACTTATTGCATTGAATTGCAAACTCAGCAATCACAAAACACTAACTATAGCTGCCATATACATTCCCCCTGGAGAAAGCATTCCCATTTTGGAACATGTTCTTTCCTGGTTCACCCTCAACATTCCCAACAAAGCCATTTTGCTAGGTGATGTCAAAATCAACTGGCAGTCCCTAAACTCAAATTCATCCAATGCAAGTATTAACTTACATGGCTTCTCCCAACTTATGTCTACCCCTATCCACTACAACAATTCTACCAACTTCAGTTCTATCATTTTTTTCCCAAACACCTTTATGGAATTATCACTTGACATAGGCAAATTTGCAGTCATATAAAAGTAATCACACTATAATTAAAATAACAAACATTTTACTTCACATATATTGCTATATATCATATAACCTATGCAACATTACATAAATTATTCAATTCCTGCCTTTTTTAACAAGAAACATCTTTATTAAACCATCACTCACTACACAGGTAATCATATATTTATACAAATGAAAACAAGCAACTCCGACACAATCCTAGCTGCATCACAAACCATACTGACACACTCCCAGATGCAAACAGTATACATCGCTTATAATCTACTCAATCTTTTTCAAACATTACATAGCTCATTTAAGTCCCACCACCTTTTAAACCTCATTCCTCCCTTGTATGTATTGTTCCCACAATTTCCATTTTTTCCTATGTACTTTGCTCCTACCCTTTTCTAAGGAACTCAAATCCAGTTGTTTTGTCTCCGTTACTATAGTCACTACTTCCAGTATAGTTGATTTAGATTTTGATTTCCATTTTCTAGTAATTGCTTTTTTGGCAGCCACCATAATTAGACACAGTAAGGCCTTACCATGTTTAGCAGTTTTGATTCTGTATCACAGTTCAGAAAAATCATCTCCCTCATCATACCAATCTGCCCACCCAGCATCTCCAACAGTGCATCCCACAGGGATTCCCTAAAGTCCGCCAGTTCACCACACTCCCAGAAAATATGTTCCCAGTTACCTCTTTCTTCCATGCCACACCAACATTTGCTGTCTGCCTGTGGAAAAATTCTCTGGAGTCTACTTGGGGTATAGAAATATCTAAGAAAACATTTCCTGGCAAAAATCTTAAATCTTCTAGATTTTGCTGCATATTTGGGAGACATACAAATATCCTCCCATTGTTTCTTTGTGAATTGCTTATCCAGTCTCTCTTCACAATCTTTTCTGACCTGCTTTGATTGATTCTTATAGCTATCATGCAATATTCTATATGGCCTATTAATTATTCCTTTTTTTAATGGCAGCTTCTGTTCTATATCCTACTAAAAACTCTACCAGTGCTGATCTTTTGTTTAGGACCACCCAGTTTCTATCTGTTTGCCTATGCTATGATATCAGTCTCTGATAGGGAAGGTAATATCTAACCTGCAGTCCAATTAAATTCTTGGCATCTTCCCATTCTATCACCTCCCTCTCTAGTTATTTGCCCCCAATACCTTGGTTCCTTTGCCAGTTTTCTCCAATAAATTTCAGTCGTCAGTCTCCTCTTGCATATCATCTGTATGCCTAACTGCAGTCATCCCTATCAGCAGAGTCTCCTTTGTCCAAGCCCATATTGGCTTTGTTTTTAGGATACGTTCTACTACTTTATGTATATAATATTCTGCATGATTATTGTTATTCTCCTTAAAGGCCTGCATGCAGAATCCCAGTCTCTCCTTGTTTCTTGATCTTCCTCCCTGTTTCATCATCATCCCTTTCCACTTTGAAATATAGTGTTCTGATTGTGCCATGTATAGGAATCTTAACTGTATAGCTCTGAAATACCCGTTAAAATTGGGTAAACACAATCCGCCCTGTTCTTCTGGAAGAATCAGCTTATCCCACGTGACTCTTGGCGTCTTCCCCTTCCAGATAAAGTCCTTCAGTGCTTTATTAATTGCTCCCCACAACTTCTCCTCTGGTTGATAAAAATATGCCTGACCTGTGTATAAGACTAAAGGGACTAAAAACATTTAACTGCTTGTATCTTAATAGCCATATAAAAAGCTTTTATTTTCTCAACTTTTGTATTATCTTTTGTTTAGTCTCTACCTGCATATCCTTAGTGGCCAACTCCAGTTCTATCATTGGCTGGATCCTTGTATTCCACCCTGACCTATACCACCACCATAAAACACTTCCAGATTCCATTAGTGACCACTCCCCTAGTTGCATCCAAAGACACTCCCTTCCCCAAACTAGATCCCACAAGATCGGAGAATGTCCGAACCTCTCCAATTTCAATCCTGACACTTTAACAACCCATTCTCCTCCATAAACTGGTCTTTCCTTTCTTACCTACCCTTGGATGAGGTCATACAAAATTTTAACCACATTTTTCTTGACATACTTAACTCCCTTGCTCCCCTTATGAAAATCCAAGTTAAATCTCTCTTCTCACCTTGGCTGCCTCATTATACATGAACACTAATGCTCAAGAGGAACAATGCCTGGAAACTCTGGCTCAAAATCCAATCCTCTACTCATCACAAAACCTACAAAGAACTTGATAATTTAACCAAAAAACATGTCCACAATGATAACAACATTTTTTACCTAAAAGCTCAGACATGCCATCACAACAACCCCCCAAATTTTTGAAACACTATCAACAAGATCCTCCATCCTGGCAACCCCACAACACCTAACCCTGTCCTAACAATACTTCCTTTGTAACCACCACCATACTTAACTCCTACTTCATCTAAACTATCAGTAAATTAGGTCAGACCACCAACTTGTCTAATCCAATGGTCCCCCCCACCTGACAATCCAACCAAGCTCCTTCCCACTCAAAATAGTTCTCACTTATTACATAAAAACTCTCTTCTGCAAACTAAAGCCATGTTCTCCCTCCTTGGATAAACTACCTCCTGTCTTCCTTAAACTTGCCACTCACTCCATAGCCTACCCCATCTCTATCCTTATCGATCAGTCCACCTCTGTATGTCTGGAAACCATTCTTACCATACCTATCCACAAAGGAGGGAACTCCACTGAGCTATCAAATTACTGGCCAATAGCTATCATATCTTCCCTCTCTACATTGCTAGAAAAATGTGTACACAAGCAACCCTTAGACTATCTATGCCAAGAAAATCTACTCACTTCCATCCAACATGGCTTCTGTACCTACTGTAGCACAACTACTGCCCTTATTTCTTTTACCCAAGCTATCTCCCAAATCAGAGACAATAACAAATTGTTTCCTGTCTGTTTCTAGATCTCTATAAAGCATCTCACACTGCCTCTCATCTTAAGCACCATCCCAACTTCTCTGACCTCTGTCTGTCTGGTGCCTCTATTGCGTGGTTCTCTAGCTACCTCTCCAACAGACAGTAGTCTGTAAAGCATTACTATTTTGTTTATTTATCTGACATTTGTTAACCAGGTTCATCCAACTGAGCCAGGGGCCCATTTTCCATGGAGACCCAAGGAGAAAAGCTCCAGCAATATAAAAGCTCCAACAAAATACAGTCATACAAGAGGTAAAAAACATAATGGTCAAAAGTACAAATATATAATAAGGATACAAGATGCGGTTCATAGTAGAGTAGTCAATGCTTGTTTGTGTCTTTCGGCTTTTCCCGGTTAGGGGTCGCCACAGCGGAACTCCCGTCCACTAATGATTGGCAGTAGAGTTTTTACATGCTGGTTTGCCGGGCCTAACGCACAACCTTCAATGAAGGAACACCCGTTCATGCATGTCATCACACACAAGACGCTCTAACTGAGAATCGAACGGGCAATGTCTGTGAGGCGACAATGCTACCGCAGCACCACCACCGCAGCTAGTCAATAATCTAGTGAAATGGCTGTTTTCATTATCTCCCTTTTAAAATGGGGGTTCCTCAAGGCTCATTTTGTGGTCCCCTCTTATTCAATATCTTTACTAACTACCTGCACACCTCCTGCTCTCACTCTTCTGTTGTACAATATGCTGAAGACTCCACAATCATCTCTACCTCTGATAATCTTGCTGACCTGCACAATCTAACTCATTCATTCAGCTCTTTTGAAAACTGGCTTTCTAACAACCAACTTATTCTCAATCCCAAAAAAAAAAAACCTTCTCCTGTTCCTCCCTAAATCACTTGCTCATTTCAAATCTACCTGTCACATCTCTTAGTAGCACTATCATTAAAGGAGAAACGCACACCAAACTCCTTGGTGCCATCATTGACGACCAACTCAAACTTTACCCGCATCAAGAAGACACATCAAAAATTGGGTCTGTTATACAGAAATACAAAAATTCCTCACCAAAGACTCCAGACTCTCTATTGCTTATGCTTACCTTCTTCCCTGTCTTTTTATGGTGCACAAATCTTAACTAACCTGCAATCCTTGCTAAAAACCAAACTAGAAATCACTTATAACAAAGTGGCTAGATTTGCAGCTAAGCAGCCCTCTAACTCACTGTCTGTCTCTCTCAAATCTCTAAATCGGCTAGAATTGCCACACCAGCGGCTACTGCCTCATGTACTCATCATTTATTCTGTCCGCAACAAGCCCACCTCTGGCCCAGGTCTCTCTTCTCTCATAGCTTGATATACTCCTACTCAGACCCTCAGGAGCTCTGACCAACTTCATCTGGAAATATACAAGGCCAAAAGATAAATAGGCCAAAATCTATACAGCTACATCCCTGCCTTATCCTGGAACAAACTAGCCCTGTCCATTAGAACTACAACCAATTCTCACAAATTCAAAAAGCTCTAAAAGATTACTTACTAAGGGCCTTGACTTGTCACTGTAAAAACCCAACTTAATCTCTCTACTGTCCTTCTTTTCTACTATTCATACTGGCTCTCCCCTGTCTAACAGCTACTCCAGACAGCTCCACTAGCTTGTCCCCCCTCCCGCTCTTATGCCTTACTTACTAAGGGTTATCTGCTCTTAAAGCTCCTTAATTTCTCTTTCTGCTTCACTCGATGACCTTTACCCACATTGTACTTACCTTTCCCTCGGATTCCTTGCTCTTTGGAATACTTGGTCTACATTTGATTGCAGCTTTTGTTGTCAGATTAATCACTGTTTTAAACGCACTGTCTAGTTTCAAAAATATTCTATTTGAATGTGCTATATATATATATATATATATATATATATATATATATATATATGTACTGTTTGTGGAGCTTTTCTACACGGGCCCCCGCTGAAAAGGGTTCATACTCAGATGGACATACCCAGTTAACTAATGTCAAATAAATAATCACCAGGTTTAAATGAAAATATTAGTAGAGCAAGCATTCTTACAATGAAATATAGCAAAACATAATTTAATAAGGATGATTGTGTGTAATGTACTTTGTAGAAAACTTGATTGATTATATTTTGTCATGTGATGGTAACCTTTTTTAAGCTGAGATTTTAAACTGATATATTTTTTTCTGATGAAGTCAAATTGTTATTTGAAAAAAAGCACTAAATAAATTGTTGATTTGGTTTGCCTTGGGTATTTTTGTGGTTCTTAGTTTTTACTAAAACCCATAGCATTCATCTGTATGTTTTTACTGCTGGTGAAACATGTATATTTATTATTTTTATATATTAGGAAAAGCTTTGAAGATAGAAATGTGGAGGTAACTGGAGGCAATGAAACCACATTATTCCTGCATAATAAGATCAGAACTTGAATTTTGACAAGTTCATGGTTTCCTTATAAAAAGTCTAGAGTTGTCAGACTTATAAAAGAAAATGTATGTAGATTTACCAAAGTAATTGAACACATGTAGGACAAATCCTATGAAACATCTGGAGTCTGTAATCATTTATTGTGTTTTTTATAGGCACATTGACAGGGAATTTGATACTTACAAAGTAACAGATAATAATCTTTTGTGGAAATGCATATGATTAAGGAAAAAAGAAAACAGCCATCTGCTGAAATTGTTATAAGTCATGAGAAAAAACAATAACTGAGTATTTTGGTTTCAGACGGAGTAGTTAATGCCTGAAACGTGCTACCACTGTGTGTAAAATGAAGTAAGGCTCTTTCCAGGTTTCACATAATTGTAGATAACTATTATGGGCAGAGAAAACATGGAACCTGCTGAGGCTATAATAGCTTCATTGCTGGTGCCTTGCATTACTTTTGTATTACATTGCATTGTAACAGCTGTACTTGTTAAGGTATCTACAGACAACAGTGCATATTGGTACTTATGAAATGAATGCTATCCTGATCACCTGTGGGCTGGATGCTGCTCATCTAAAATAGGGATCGACAGCTAAACTCTTTAGTATAAACAGTGTAATCATCCACATACCAGTGCTGGCCTTCAGTCTGGAAACAGCACCAACATGGGGGGATAGCATACACAAAACCCTGTCTTGCCCATGACTTCTTCTGAAGTAATGACTTAATTAACTTATTAACACCTGCGTGCTGTGGAATGTCACACCTCTAACAGCCTGCACATATATTTGCATTGCAATGCATTTTGTGAAAAATCAATTTAAAAAAGATAAGATGCACAAATGCAAATCATTTGTGAACAATGAAAGATAATGACAGTGTGCAAATAGCAATGTTAACAGTAATCAGTGTTCTTTACAGTGACAGTAATCTGTGCTTTCATTGTCATCCCATAAATACTACAATATATTAATAATTCACACAAACCCAGAACTTTACTTTTTGCTAAACTTTCACAAACAAATTGGCATGTCTTGAAAATCACTGAATATCTCAGAAGATGTGTGAATTATAGTGCAAATAATAAAGACAGCTTTCTTCAACAACATCTTAGGTTTCACCTGATGCAATAGTTTGTAAGTCACTTGTTTTTTAAATATTAAGTACATTTGGAAATATTGCTTATTTTCAGTTACTAACAAACAACTAGCAATATATCCAGTATAATGTTATATAAATGGTCATTAAAAGTTAATTTTCCTGTCTGCCTCCTTGGTATTTCACTCTATTCCCAACAATAGCATGCAGATGTCTCAGTCTGGAAAATATGAAGATAAATATGAATATATGAATAATAAGTGACAAACAATGATTACTTTCTCCACTGCAGGACATTCTAGATTAACAATCTTAGTATATTTTGTTAAAAACCTTTGACCTTTCTAACACTGTGTATTATTAGCTGGTAAGTAGCTTAGTTAAAGAAGGTAGACCCAAGAAAAGATCTGTATGCTGTAATGAGCTATGGGTGTTAATTGAAAGTATACAAAAGCTGCTATAGGCTTGTTTGTTCTCATGTGTAGCTATACACTGAATTAAAAAAAAAAAAAACATACAGATAGAAAGAAAAAAAAACGAACATCTTGGAGTAATATCAGTCCACAGTCTTAAGTTGGTGAACTTACATATATTCTTGCTGGGAACATATGAGTGGACATCAGTAGCTTACAATCTCCAAGAAGATTCCAGCATCCATATTTTCTTGATAATTTTTCACATCTAATACTCCACAAACAAGATTAAGACACACACACATACATTTTATATATATACATACACAACGCACACACACACACACACACACACACACAAACACACACACACACACATACGCTTGTGCCAAAAAAGGTCACTATGATTGAACATCAGAAGCAAAAAAAAGACAAGGAACAGCGCACATCAGGTGATCAGGTGTCCAGGTGATATGATTCTCTTTCTTATTGTCATCGGTCAAAGATGTGACATCCAGGTCAGTCACCTTCAAAGAATGTCTGTTTTGGCTAGGGGTGGCACAACTGGTGGAAAAAGCTAACCACAAGGATCCATTCATGCCCCCCTCATCTTCTCCATATTCCTTGCAACCTCCCCATCTCCTCCTTATCCTCTATGCTGATGTCGTGGTCATTTACCAGTCTGGTCACTTTCACACCAACATTCAAGGCCTACTGCAGTCAGATTTACATGATTTCAACTAATGACTCATAAACAATAAACTACTTCTCAACCCTGCCACATCCACAGCTATGCTTTTTAGAACTCCACAGAAAATACAACATGCACCTGACCCTTAAACTATTGTTGACTTATACAGTCACTCCACAGAGACAACATCCAATCTTCAAATACCTAGGATTATTGCTTGATCAGACACTAATCTTCCATTTCCACACAGACAAAGTGAGAGCCAAAACAAACTTCTCCATCTTCTGTGCTAAAAAGATATCCTTTTTTTCTACCACAATTAGCCAGAGTAGTCAATGGCAAAGGAATTCTCCTTTCTCAGCTTGAATATGGGCTTCCAATGTTTGCTTCTGCCTCCAAGAAAAACATTGACACATTGCAGACAATGTATAACAGCATGTATCAATTCCTTACAAACTCGTATCTCTGTGATCATCACTGTGTACGTGCATCCACCCATAACCCCCTTTTCCCATTTTTGCACATGGGATCAGGGTGTCAACTCAACACAGACAAGCCAAATTACCACTGGTACAACAAAAATCTAGCCTATTGTTAGGATCCCAACTCTACAAACTGTTTCAGCCCCACACATTTACTCTCCTTGCAGTTAGACGTCACAAAAAAAAACTCTTCATACCACCTGAGACACTGCTCACAAGCCACACCAACTCTCATAATCCCTAGAACTAAACTCCACAGCACTGCACATGCTCTGTCACACTAACTGTCATTACCCCTAGAACCAAACTCCACAGCACTGCACATGCTCCGTCACATAAACTCTCATTACTCCTAGAACCAAACTCCACAGCACTGCACATGCTCTGTCACATAAACTCTCATTACTGCTAGAACCAAACTCCACAGCACTGCACATGCTCTGTCACACCAACTTTCATTATCCCTAGAACCAAACTCCACAGCACTGCACATGCTCTGTCACATAAACTCTCATTACTGCTAGAACCAAACTCCAAAGCACTGCACATGCTCTGTCACATAAACTCTCATTACTCCTAGAACCAAACTCCACAGCACTGCACATGCTCTGTCACACCAACTCTCATTATCCCTAGAACCAAACTCCAAAGCACTGCACATGCTTTCTCCTCTCAGTCACATAGTCTTTGGTAAGCTCTCCCTATCCACATAAGGGAAACCAACAATCATTCCAAATTCAGAATGCAACTGAAAGAGCACTTCTTCATCTAAGCCAAATACTCCTGCTTCATCAAAGGACATATCACCTAATTTACCTCCTTCCCAAGTCTCTTCTCCTCTCTCAGGATTTACTGAAGATTGTACTGTAGCTTTCAGCATCTTGAGTTGTATAGTGTACTACTTTTTTTCTGCTGCCCAGATAAATTTGCAATGTAGCAGTGATCTCGGAGTGGAACACCTTCACCATTATCTGCAATATGTAAAACTGCAGGGAAATGGAACTGAATGCCAGGCATTCCTTATAATGCCACAGATTTACCTCATGAAACTATAACCATTTCATCATCACTTTATGGATGTAATGAAACAAGAGCTTTATATTGCAGTTAAGTGAAATGAGACAGTTGAGCTTCCAATGCTTCCTGAAATGAACTGTATTAGCTTTAGCATATGGTTAGGCTATTTTTATTGGAAGACAGAGTATTGTTTAAAAAAACTGTCCACATTTCTACCTTTAAATCCAAAAACAAAATCAGTCAGACAGAAATTATTATTCTAGGCAGCTACTTTATTCTGCAGTGTCAATTCGGAGGCATTATCTGTGATTCTGGTAGGGAAAAGGAAGTCGCAGACTAAGCTGAATCAAGAAATGAGGTCACAGGTTTCTATAATTTCTAGTTCACCGTATTCCAATTAGCTACATCAGAAAGCACCAGATATCACTGCAGTAAGGCTGTTCTATTTTCTTTGACCACAGAGAAATCAATTGGACAGCATTCGGTTCATTAAGCTCCTTGTCTTATGAATGAAAACTTAATTCTTATAGTACATTGAATGTATCTCAGAACCAATAGGTTTCTTACACTGTGATGTGAAAAAAGCAGTTTGTTCCTTGGACATTTCTTTTTTTCTGGTTGTACTCAAAATTTGATCTGAGACAGTGTGACTAGAATAATCCACAGGTGGGTATAGGTATCATAGGATTTACCCATGACTGGTGTAGTTTGATCACGAGTCTGAAGTCTGAGAATTTGGAACTTTTTCTTTACAGATTCAGTGTAAGTTATTGGCCAAATGGTGTATTCTGATTGATGTGGTGTTCTGGAAGTGTGATGCTTACTGCTAGTGGGCTGATGCGAGAAGATTGCCTCCAGATTTCTTAAATATTTTCACCTCTTGCAGGTTGTACTATCAACAGTTGTGAACAGCCACAAAGCATATGGCCATTGTGACCTAGAAGACAATGTGATCAGTCTGGCCACAGATAGGGTGAGATCAGGATTTGAGCCATGTTGGTAGATGGTGGAGGACAAGAACTGTTTATGGTACTCCGAGGTTTGAGGAAGACTACTATAGATGACCCTAAAGATTTATAGATGAAGTACTAAGGCTGATACTCTGAAGTTATGTTAGAAGGGAGCTTATATAGAAATACTTAATCAAAAGACAGAATTAAGTTTGCTGCTGTCTGGCTATTACTAGTGATGGTCTTGCCTCAGTTACACTCAGTCTAAGAATCAATGTTCCTTTGCTTCTTGTCTCATCAGAAGCAAAACAGTAGCTCAGATCCCAAAATTGGTTCCTGAGAAGCGAGTCAAAGGATCTTTGGGGATTAACAGTGATGTTGACATCTTACAGAAAGTCCTTAATGAGACCAGTGACTGGTGTCAGAACCATGGCCTTAAGCTCAATGCCAAAAAATGTGTCGTCATCCCCTTGGGAAAAACCCAGTTCCCTTGAATTACCACATTGATGGTAGACCAGTGAACACAGAAGGCGTTATAAGAGATCTGGGAACACAGGTTGACAGCAACCTCTCTTTTGACCACCACGTTGCCACTGTGGTCAGAAAGTCCTTCTGTGTGCCACATCTCATTACTAAGGGTTTTGCATCCAGGAAGAAAGAGGTCATTGTCTCCCTCTACTCTTCCCTCATTAGGCCAGTCATCGAGTACAATGCCCCATTTGGCAGGTACCTCATTAGACACCTGCAACAACTGGAGAGGCTGCAAAAGTACCTCACAAAGAGGATCCCAGGCCTTAAACACTTGTCCTATATGGACAGACTCAAAAAAACTCCACCTATTCTCTGTCTCATATCACCTACTTAGAGGCAATCTCTGATTGACTTAAAAAACATGTATGACTCAGCTCTTTTAAAATGCTACATCTAAAGAAATCCCAATCCCTCTACACCACACACTCCAGAAACCTCAACCTCATTACCACAATCAACAGCACATGCTGGAGGAACAGGTTCATAATCCAGGGACTGCCCATGCTATGGAATAGACTTCCCATACATGTCAAGCAGAGCTCCTCACTGGCTCTCTTCAAGAGAAATCTTGATGAGTGGATGGGAAATAGAAAATTCACCTCGAGGATCACTCCAGTGGCTCTACTCGAAAGAGGCACTAGGAACTAAGGTCAGGTGGCACGATGTTAGGGTTATCCTATGGGCTAGGCTTGTAAAGGCTCCAGGGCCATTAGCCTAGTGCACACCTATGAACAGCCTTGTCCCAGATGTTGCTCATTTTATTCATAAGAAATCCATAAGTATAATGACTCTAGTAATGCAAACTATTTCCACCAGGAAAGGCGAGATTTTTTTTCGATAGCATGTAACCGTGATTAGGTCTCATGCTGACTATGGGTTATGATTTTATTCATTCTTACTGACTTTAAGAAATTATAAATTATTCTGCAGTTGTGTCTCAAAAATCTGCCCTATGAATAGAGATTAGAGTCACTGGGATTATTTTCAGTTTATCACAGACTAACAACAGGACATCTTATTGAAGTTTATAAATGTGTTCATGATTGCAAAAAAACTTAAGTCTTACCCCATTGATCCATGGTATTAACACAAAGAATAGCAAAACAATTTTGTACATTCCTTCTTCATTTATGAACAGACCCTTTTCAGTACACATGACAAAACAATGGAACAAATTGCCTTTAGATATCTGGGTGGCTCTTTCTTCATCTACATTTAAAGCAGAGCTAGAAGGTTATGCAGATGCTGATAGGGTCAATTAATTTTATTTTGGCCATAGAGTCCAAGAAGCTCCTAATAAGGTTAATAGTTTACATACTGGACAATGAAGATTAGCATATAAAGCTAATTATTCTTTATGACATTGCCTGTAATCTGTGTTTCTTTGTACTTATTTAAATTGTATTTAAGGTTATACATTTTTACCTACTTGGTGAACTTTTCTCCCAGCTAAGTAACACCCTTTCAACATATCAGGCTTAAAAAATAACATGCAATAACACGTGTGTGATTTAACTGGCTTCCCATTATTTGTCATGAGAATACTATTTCTTCCCAGATTTCCTATTGTAAATTAATCCTAAAGGTTGGTGATCAGTTTTTGTTACATGGATTTGCTGTGACAACTGTTTGGTAGCATCTGTTCAATGTAACACAAGATTTGCCCTAATAGGTTCATAGGTTCATACTAGGCTACCTGCCCTAGGGCATTTATAAGCCTAGCCAGAATGTGTTTGGCTTTCGCCACCCATTTTAAATTTATTTTTCTATGCCCTTTTTCGAGGTTAGTATACTGTGCCTCTGTCTAACAGTGACACAGAAGTGATAGCCGGGGTAAACCTATGATCTCCCATCCACTCATCAAGATTCCTCTTGAAGAGAGTCAATGAGGGACTCTGCCTAACCTGGACTGGGATTTTATTCCAGAGTGAAGGGAGCCTCTGGGTTATGAATCTGTCCCTCCAGCATGTCCTATTTATTTCACTGCTGAGGTTCAAGTCTCTCGAGCGGGTAGCTCGATGGGATTTGGATTTTCTGAGGTGCAGCATGTCCATTAATTCCGGGTTGGACATGGCTTTATACGTCAGGCACAGATCGCCTCTGAACAGGCAGTATGCCACTGAGTAGAGCTGGAGTTTCTTTAACCGGGCAGCATATGGCATCTGTTTGAGCCCTTTGATCCTCTTGGTGAGGTACTTTTGGGGTCTTTCCAGTTGCTGCAGGTGTCTGGTAAAGTACATCCCAAAAGGGGCATTGTACTCAGTTATGGGCCTGATGAGGGATGAGTAAAGAGGCACGATGACCTCCCCTGATCTAGATGTGAATCCCTTCATGATTAGGTGGGCTATATAAAATGTTTTTCTAACCACTTTGGCCACGTGGTTGTCAAATGAGAGATTGCTATCAACTTGGGACCCCAGGTCCCTAATTACTTCTTCTGTACTTAATGGATTACCACCTATGTGGTAATTTGTGGGCACTTTGTTTTTGCCAAAGGGGATGACTATACACTTTTTGGCATTTAGCTTGAGGCCATGGCTCTGGCACCAGTTGTCTGTTTCTATGAGGCCCTTTTGGAGGATGCTTGTGTCGGCTGGAGAGTCGATTATGGCGCCCAGTTTGCAGTCATCTGCGAACTTGGTCAGCCACAGTCCTTCCGTGTTGGCCTGTACCTCCGAGAAATATATACCGAACAAGAGAGGTCCCAGGACTGAGCCTTGTGGGACACCACTTGTAACTGGTTTGGAGTCTGACATGGCTCCAGCAATTCTAACCATGTGGGTTCTGTCCTTGAGCCAGTTTGCAATCCATCTAGTGACATAGGGGTTTATATTTAAGCTGGTGAGCTTATCTATAATGCCCGAGTGGGGTATTGTATTGAAGGCTTTTGCGAGGTCCAGGTAGGCTGTATGGACCACCTTCCCCTCGTCAATGGCCTTGGTGACTGTTTCAAAGAAATCAACCAGGTTTAAGAGGCAGGATCTGCCCTTAACAAAGCCGAACTGGGTAGGATCCAGTGTTTGTAGGTCCCCAATATCTTTATTTATGAGGTCCATGATGATCCTTTCCATAGCTTTGCAGACCAAGCTAGTCAGGCTTATGGGGCGATAGTTTCCAGGATCCGTTGGGGCACCACCTTTATGGAGAGGGACCAATGTTGCTGTATGCCACTCTTTGGGCACATGTCCTGTAGTAAGGCTGAGATTGAACAGTAGTTTTATGTTTGGGTTTAGCTCTTCTTGGAGTTCATGTAGGACGCAGCCCGGGACACCATCTGGTCCCATTGATGCTGTGTTTTTTGCTTTGGAGAGGGCGGCTCTTACCTGAGCATCTGAGATGTCAGGGGGCAGCACTCTGCTGGGATAGATATTTGCCCTTTTGGTGGGGGGGGAGTTTGCACTGAACCTGTCAGCTAGGATGTTGGCAATGTCTGTGGGTTCAGTGTATTTTTTGTCATTTTGGACTAATTCTGAGCATATCTGGGAATTACCACCCAGGTTCCTAACATAACTAAAGAAAGCCTTGTGATTATCCTTAGTGTCCTGTGCAATTTTTCTCTCGAAGCTGGCCTTAGACAATTTTATGTGTGCCCATAGTTTTTTGCTAATACTGATCAGTGATGCCTTCCCTTTTCGGGATTTTGCTCTATCATTTAGTAGCTTCCTCGTTCTACTGTATAGTTTGTTTATGGCTGGGGTCCACCAGACAGGACGTCTGCCTTTGGAGGATTGGGTCTTGGTTTTATTTGGGATCGCATGATCCATGCATTCCTGAAGGTGTTCATAGAATGCGTTTATAAAGGATTCTGCGGTCTGGGCCGTATTTTCCACAGGCCCAGGGGCTTTGAAGGATTCCACCTCGGTTTTGAGGAGTGTGAAATTTGCTTTAGAGAAGTTTTTCACTGTGGTTTTCTGGGCAGGGGGTGGGGTCGAGATGTGAATATCCAGTGAGATTAGTTTATGGTCTGATCTTACCAGTGAGGGATACACTTCTGGTCTGGAGCATAGAGTCCCCATGTTGGTGATGGCGTGATGTGCTAATGACTGGTAGCAGCTTGGTGGAAAGGAACACAAAACAGCAGTAAAGAAAGGAATATGTAACAGCAGTCAGGATAGGAATATGTAACAGCAGTGAGGAAAGAAACACGTAACAGCAGTGAGGATAGGAATATGTAACAGCAGTGAGGAAAGAAACACGTAACAGCAGTGAGGATAGGAATATGTAACAGCAGTGAGGAAAGAAACACGTAACAGCAGTGAGGATAGGAATATGTAACAGCAGTGAGGAAAGAAACACGTAACAGCAGTGAGGATAGGAATATGTAACAGCAGTGAGGAAAGAAACACGTAACAGCAGTGAGGATAGGAATATGAAACAGCAGTGAGGAAAGGAACACATCATAGTGGTGAGGATAGGAATATGTAACAGCAGTGAGGAAAGGAACATGTAACAGCAGTGAGGAAAGGAACACGTAACAGCAGTGAGGAAAGGAACATGTAACAGCAGTGAGGACAGGGACATGTAATAGCAGTGAGGACAGGGACATGTAACAGCAGTGAGGAAAGGAACATGTAACAGCAGTGAGGAAAGGAACACGTAACAGCAGTGAGGAAAGGAACATGTAACAGCAGTGAGGACAGGGACATGTAATAGCAGTGAGGACAGGGACATGTAACAGCAGTGAGGAAAGGAACATGTAACAGCAGTAAGGCTAGGAATATGTAACAGCACTAAGGAAAGGAACACACAGCAGTAAGGAAAGGAACACATAACTGCAGTGAAGATAGGATAGGGTTACCACCTGTCCCACTTTGCGAGGGACAGTCCCTCTTTGGGCAGTTGTGTCCTGACAAAAAATTTAAAAAATGGCAAATGTCCTGAGATTTTTAGGACAAAGTTATTTCCTATATTTTATGTAATAGTTGCATAAAACAGTTATTATGTATCTAAAATACCTAAATGTTATAAGAAACATAATAAGCAACTAAAATGCTACAAGAATAAGCTTTTATTTAGGTAAAAAAGTTAAGTACTATCCTTTATACTGACCATGGGTATGTGTCGGCCTGTAAAATCTGATATTTGTCCCGAAAATTTCCCACTTTGGCCATTTGAAAAAGTGGCAACCCTAGGATAGGAATATGTAACAGCAGCGAGGAAATGAACATGAACAGCAGTGAGGACAGGGACATGTAACAGCAGTGAGGAAAGGAACATGTAACAGCAGTGAGGATAGGAATATTTAACAGCAGTGAGGAAAGGAACATATAACAGCAGTGAGGAAAGGAATATTTAACAGCAGTGATGAAAGGAACATGTAACAGCAGTGAGGATAGGAATATGTAACAGCAGTGAGGAAAGGAACATGAACAGCAGTGAGGAAAGGAACATGTAACAGCAGTGAGGACAGGGACATGTAACAGCAGTGAGGATAGGAATATTTAACAGCAGTGAGGAAAGGAACATGTAACAGCGGTGAGGACAGGGACATGTAACAGCAGTGAGGACAGGGACATGTAACAGCAGTGAGGACAGGGACATGTAATAGCAGTGAGGATAGGAATATGTAACAGCAGTGAGGATAGGAATATGTAACAGCAGTGAGGAAAGGAACATGTAACAGCAGTGAGGAAAGGAATATTTAACAGCAGTGATGAAAGGAACATGTAACAGCAGTGAGGATAGGAATATGTAACAGCAGTGAGGAAAGGAACATGAACAGCAGTGAGGACAGGGACATGTAACAGCAGTGAGGAAAGGAACATGTAACAGCAGTGAGGATAGGAATATTTAACAGCAGTGAGGAAAGGAACATGTAACAGCAGTGAGGAAAGGAATATTTAACAGCAGTGATGAAAGGAACATGTAACAGCAGTGAGGATAGGAATATGTAACAGCAGTGAGGAAAGGAACATGAACAGCAGTGAGGAAAGGAACATGTAACAGCAGTTAGGACAGGGACATGTAACAGCAGTGAGGACAGGGACATGTAATAGCAGTGAGGACAGGGACATGTAACAGCAGTGAGGATAGGAATATGTAACAGCAGTGAGGATAGGAATATGTAACAGCAGTGAGGAAAGGAACATGAACAGCAGTGAGGAAAGGAACATGTAACAGCAGTGAGGACAGGGACATGTAATAGCAGTGAGGACAGGAATATGTAACAGCAGTGAGGATAGGAATATGTAACAGCAGTGAGGAAAGGAACATGAACAGCAGTGAGGAAAGGAACATGTAACAGCAGTGAGGACAGGGACATGTAATAGCAGTGAGGACAGGGACATGTAACAGCAGTGAGGACAGGGACATGTAATAGCAGTGAGGACAGGGACATGTAACAGCAGTGAGAACAGGGACATGTAATAGCAGTGAGGACAGGAATATGTAACAGCAGTGAGGAAAGAAACATGTAATAGCAGTGAGGAAAGAAACACATCACAGCAGGGAGGATAGGAATATGTAACAGCAGTGAGGAAAGGAACATGTAATAGCAGTGAGGAAAAGAACACATAACAACTGTTACATATTCCTAATAGAAGTAAGGAAAGGAATACATAGCAGTGGTTGATCTCCTGTAAGGGGATATTTGCAGGATTTGCAGTGATTCTGAACAAAGAACAGGATTACCATCACAGGTGCATTTCAAGCAAAGAAACTGGAACCTATAAATTGTGCATCTGGTCATACTTCCCATTTTATCATGACTATTTACTAATATTTACTTTTAATAATTTCTGCTATCTATTGGCTGTACAATGGAATTGTTTCCAGGTCTAAAGACCTGATGTAATAATATGGTGTAGTGTATATTTTGCTATAATTTTTTATTACCAGACAGAACCAAAAGATGGGATACATTGCTTGTGAAATGTAAGGTTCTATTAATATGAAAACTGCAATTGAAATACAATGCACTTTATCAACAATTTCTTAAATATATTTTAATGGTCACTTGCAAATGGAATTTAGTTGTTAATGTGAAAGAGTTAAACTGGTTTTGTCGCACACAGGAATGGAGAGCTGTCACCAGAAAGACCTGAAATTAAGAAATGGGCCTGAGTACTGAAGGGGCTGGTGGTGGGGGGGGTGAGTGGCTTAAATACCTGTCCACCTTCCAGATGATGAGATTTTTGCCTGCCTATGGGCCGCTGTGAAGGTAGGAGGGGGATTCTGTTTAGGAAGACATAAGTAAGGTGGACATAGAAGCCAATTGCCCTTAGCAGAGAGTGTGTAAGTGTCAGAATATGTTCACAGATTACACTAACACCACTGCATGCTGTAGTGGTGGGGTCAGTGGCGATCAAACTGGAAAACCCTTGCTTATCATGAAGACAGGACTATGCCAAAGTGCCACCATCCCCTCTTTGCCTTTCTGTGGAAATTGAAGAGGGACACCAGCACACTGTAAATGGTGGACAGTATGGGCAGTGCCAAATAAAGATATGAATATCAAGTCCGAAAGCCTTACCTGTATGTAACCCCCACCCTGTGTAATCCTTTCATCTGGCCTACCTTAGCTGCCTTAGTTTTGCTAGTTCATGAGGGTGCATGGGTATTCCTTACCTTGCAAGCTTCCTTTTTTTTCTACCTCCTTCCCTGTTTATGCATTCCTTGTGCCTTTTCCAAGAAGTCTTATCCACTCAGGACAGTAGTGGCCACCTCTCCTCTCTCTCCCTTTCTAAGATTATTATGTCTGTTTTGATAATCTAGTTTTACTTAAATTACTATCCTCATAGTATTAATTTGTTATGGATTACATTACGTTGTTGTTTAATGCTGTCATGTCTGCAACAAAGGTTCATAGGTAACTACTAGCCCAGCTGTCCTGGTGGGCAATTTTAAGCCTAGCCAATTTCCCTTTTGGTGTTAGAATTAACTTATCCCATTTGGCTATAGACTGGCCTTACCCACCCATTCCACAGTCAACAATTATATATTATCCCTAATGAGAATAACTGAAATCATATCATAGATTTGGGGAGACCCATGCATGAGATAGAGCATTTAGAAGCTGCCTATGTCCATTAGTAGTACAGGGGCCAGTCTTGGGGTAAATCTTTTATTACTCATACATAGATCCAAGTTATGTTTGAATATGGACAAAAATCACCTTTGTTTTATGTGGGGGGTCTATTCCAGAGCAGCGGTATCCTCAGGGAGATATACCTGCCCCTGCAAACTGTTCTGTTAATTTTACAGAAGAGGTTTACATCCCTAGACTGAGTATTTATGATGCCATTTGACTTGTTTATGTGCAGTAGGTCCATCAGTAACTGGTTAAAGGATGCCTTATATGCCAGGCACAGGTCACCTCGTAGCAGTCTGTTGGATATTATATGTATGCCTTGTGTTAGGGGTAGCTGTGTTCCTTTATCTGTAAACATTACAGACACAAAACTCAGTAGTCTACTGCGTATCTGTTTAATAATTATTTCTCCAGTCCCATTTCCCAAGTGTTACCTTTCCCTGATCATGTTTTCTATATTGTTAGCTACATTTGCAAGATCACAATTTGTGCCTCTACTCAGTTCGTCTTATAGATATTTTTATTTTCCTAACAACTGTGTGAAAATGATGTTGGTATATAAAAGTAAAAGTCTAGGGAAGTGCAGTCCATTAAGATTTTGTAGTGAGGTGTGCAGGTTTGGAGAGTGATGGGTTTCAAACCTTTAAGCTCAGCTAGTTTCATTTATCAAGTTGGCTGTTGATATTTTTGTAATAGAAGCTACTGCGGACTTCATATTACTCAGTTTCTGTAATTTATTGCCCACATGCAGTCCTGAGTAGATAAGGCTTCTGTTTAACTTGCTTGTCAATAACAGCACAGCCAACATTTTACAATATTATATAATATGTAATAAGGTACATATCCTTAGTAGCTGAAAAAAAAACACCCATATCAAGCATCTTTTTATAGCTGCAGACAAAGGCTTAGCAGAAATACCGAGAAGTTATTTCTGATCTTACTGCCTGATCTAGTGCTTAGAACAGAAAACAATTCTCAGTAACATTTCCATTGGAGCTGAAATGTTGTCTTCATGTTTTATTAATACAGTTTAAATTATTAATACTCAAGCCTTTCTCCAAAAATGAAGAAATTGCTTAATCATTTAATGTGTCCTGCAGTTATAAATCTGTATCTCATACACCATTATTTGATAGCTACTATATCACTGTGTGAATGTCTGGCTTCCTTCAAAACCATTGAAGCAGTAATAGATTGCTGAGTCGGTTGTCTGTGCAGGTTTAATAATAAGCTGGTAAACAGTCCCTGCACTGTTTATAGTGCCTGTAAATCGCGGAGCTGAAAATCCAGGACCATAGCTAGGAGAGCTGTAGTTATGATGGTTTTTGAAAATAAGCTGCGGGGCATCTCCCGATACCTGTTTATGAAACCCCATGCCCCAGTTATCCTTTACTCCAACATTGCAGGTGAGGGTAATAGTCACCCCTGGAGTGACAGTTACAGTCGAAGGTTGGAAGGTCACAGTCTGACAGTAGACAGCTGTTAACATAAGACAGTGATAAATGGTACAAAATCATGTAGTTATTTAATACATTGTAAAATACAATTAAAAAATATATACATACAATTTGTCCAAGCCAGAAAAAAAACACAAAACCCAGACAATATTCTCATTTTCTGGTACTGCATTCTGTCCCTTTTAGGCTGAGTCTGTGATGGCATTAAAGCAGATTTCTAATTTGTAGACTGTTGTCAGTCTGGAAAGTTTGGTGGTGCTGCGGTAGCGTTGTCGCTTCACAATTAGACGTTGCCCGTTCAATTCTCAGAGCGTCTTCTGTGTGGCGACATGCGTGAATGAGCGTTCCTTCATTGAAGGTTGTGCATTAGGCCCGGCAAGTCAGCACGTCAAAATCTACTGCCAATCATTAGCAGACCGGAGTTCCGCTGTGGCGACCCATAACTGGGAAAGGCCGAAAGAAACAAACAAGTCAGTCTGGAAAGTTCTATGTTCATATATGCAAATTTTATTTACTGTATTCTGTGCGTCATTCAAGGCACTGCTAAAATTATCACTATGTCAAAACTGAATCCATGATCAGAGAAATAATTTACAACTTACGTGGACAAATATTTGAACTGTTTCTTATGCAACCTGAAAGCATTTCTGATTGTGACCATATAATTGATAAATTCATTTTATTTAAAAATGGGAAAATAGGTGCATACTAAGCATGGAACATAGTCTATTTTCCCAATTGTCCCAGAGCACTGTCTGTTTAAATGACTTGCTCAGTCAGACAGTAGGCAACTAGAGGCTGAGGGTAAGGGAATCAAACCATGGACAACAGGAAGCAGCTTGTTAATAGTTCAGAACATCAATCCCATCTACAAACTGCTAGATTGTCACGCAGTCTTCATTTCTGTTTCATTAAAATGATATTTTGAAATTTTACAAATACACTTTCTAGATGATTGTGGCACAGCATTGCAACGTTTTGTGGTGTTCTCCTATAGAATTTGGTTCTTCAGTTCATTTCCCAGCTGGAGTGCCTTGAGTGTAGATTTGCATCTCCTCTATGTGCCTTCTTGTGTTTTCCCCTAGGATCCTAGTTTCCTTTCTCATCTTAAAAATGCTGTAGATGAATTCTCACGTGTGCGTACGTGCGTGCGTGCGTGCGTGTGTGTGTGTGTGTGTGCATGCATGCATCTTGATGTAAACTGAAATCCTAAGATTAATTTTCTTTACATTGGTGCCCATTACCTGACAAGCCTGACTCCAGCTCCCCCTGAAGCCTGAACTAGATAAAATGGGTAATTGTAGAATGAATACAAAATGAATGTTCTAGCACTGGTCAACCCTCCGCTGGCTGACTGGGATTTTGCTGTGCTTTTATTTCAGATGTGCAGCATTGCTTATGAATAGTCTGTCCTGAGCTGCATGATGTTGTGCACTGCTACTAATGTTTTTTGTTGGAAACGGCTGAACCAGGTCAATAACACAAGGGAACAGCTATGATACATGCAGAGGTGTGATACTTCACTCTGTATGCTATCTTGTGGGTTCATTTACTCACCATCCTAATTCAAAGAACAAGAAATTCTCCTGTCACTGTCTCTAGGAATACTACTCTTATCTACAAGTGTAAACTAACTTCTCTGCAGTTTTTCTCCAGCTACAAGATCATGACATAGCATGCCCATTTGTTCCTAAAGTAAATTGTTGTACAGAGCTATATTAGGTTACACTTAGTGAGTTGTACTATGATAAACTTAGTACTGTCAGTGTGCTGCCAGCAAACTTATGGTTGGCATTAAGGTAGTGCATTATGTTGTGGTGTGTTGTCTTTATCTGCTAAGACTGCCTAAGAGTGTTTTTCTCTAACTCCCAAGCCTGAATTAACTGTGTTTGGCTACTTAACTTACACTAATAGTGTTTCTCTTGTCCTCCTAAACCTACTGTAATTTTGGCATTTGTGTTGTGTTATGTGCTAAGCCTGCCTGTATGGTGATAACTCCCGCCCTCCTAAGCCTGCTTAATTTGTGCCCCCTGAGCTTGTTAAGATCTGTTCTGCATTACTTTCTCAGGTTGCTCTGCTTATTGTGAGGCTGTGCTAAACTGTGCTGCATTGTACAGAGTTTTACAGCTGTTTATTATACTGTATTGCATATCTCTGTGTAATATGCTTAAAGTTTTACACAATCATCTTAACTGCTTGAAGTTACACACAAGCCTGTTTGTTATGATAATCTTGTATATTGTGCTATGATGTACAGGGGTATGCTATGCATTATGTTTACTCTGTATTGCATAGTATCTGTATATTACACTTCATTGCACGTTATTCTTGCATTTCTGATGCCTTGCCCTGTGTTACAGTGTACTGTTGTATAGCTCCTGGCATCCTTCCGTCAACACTTTGTATTTTGCTGCTTCCAGTTTGCAGTTCTTTTGTCTCACTTACCAAAGTGCGTTTCTGTAAAAATTCTTTCTGCAAGTACCTGGAAATGGTCAGTTGTGATCAGTACACCACCCCAGTAAATAAATGTGAAATGAAAGAAACTAAAAATAAAATAAGTCATTGATTGAGTAGGTGCTCCCTCATAAGGATCCCCTTCCCCATACAGTCATATTCCCATACAGTCATATTGTGCTTCAAACATTTTATAGAGTATAGCTTCTGCTTGACCTCTGACTTCATATCCTGGATCTCTGTTATCATTCAGTTACAGTCCATCTTTACTCCATGTTTTGCTAGTACTAGGCATACTGAGGCAGGTGCAACAACTGCCTCATGTGCACTGAAAACCACTTACTGTTGCCTACACGGACTCCACTTGTGAGAGATATAAATGCTCAAGTTGGAATACAACCTCTATATCAACAGCTAACAGCTTGCTCCTACTTCGCTGCAATCCAAGTCTAACATGAAGTCCACATGCAATGAGGTTCTGAAGGAATCCCTTCCTAAGCCTTCTAACGAATGTGTTGGCTGACCTTAACTTCAGCCAGATGTTCACTCCACACTGAATACACCTACACTCTAACTGTAGTGTACTACTTGTGCACACACATGCACCTCTGCTCACTGATTCTAGTATAATACTTGTGCACACACATACATCTACATTCACTAATCCTAGTATATTACTTGTGCACACACATACACCTACATTCATTAATTCTAGTATAACACTTATGTACACACATACATCTACACTCAATAATCCTAGTATATTACTCGTGCACTCACAGTAAGACGTTGTCCTGTTCGATTTTCAGCTAGAGCGTCTACTGTGTGGAGACATGCGTGAATGGGCGTACCTTCGTTGAAGGTTGTGCATCAGGGCTGGCAACTCGACACGTAAAAATCTACTGCCAATCATTAGCGGACCGGAGTTCCGCTGTGGCGACCCCTAACTGGGAAAAGCCAAAAGACACAACAACAACAACAACACACACACATGTACACTCAGTAATTCTAGTATACTACTGATAAACACATATACACTTAATTCACTCATTAGTACACGTCTCATTCCTATAGAATGTTCTACACAGATTGTCTGATGATTCTCTAGTGCTTTTTGATAACCCCAAACATTTCCAGAGGTAGTTGTCCCTAAATGCCCTATATACCTGAATAAGATCTCCTCTTAGATATGTGTAAGAGACACTGTACAAGTTCAGATATCCTAGTCTTTCAAAATAACTTACATTTTCACATCATGGACTCCCTTGGTATATTTCCTCTGTACTTTTTCCAGTTTACTCATGCTAGTTTTCTATAGGGTTTCCATAATGTTATTCCATACTCAAGTTTGGGTCTAATGTAACTAACAAACAATGACTTCATCGTTTTTGATTTCCTAGACTTTATAACATTTTTTATACAACTTATAGTTCCATAGCTATCATTAACTAATTGGTTGATATGATTAGAAAAACTCATAGCTGAATCTACCCATATACCCAGTTCCTTAAATTAGTCTGTAATTTCAATCACTGTGTGCTGTATTAAATATTCACCTTTAAATGTATGTCTCCCAAATCTTATATGCTTAGTTTTTGTTGTATTTATCAGCATATTATTCTCCTGTGCCCAAATGGTCATTGGTCAAATTTAGTCTAGTTATTTTGCAGACATGCATTATCTGTAACTAAAATAAATAAATAAAATAAGTAAATAAAATCTGCAACACATGTAATCAGTTTACCCAATTTCAGGTCATCTGCATATAGACTGTAGAACACCTCAGATGAAAATGTTAGGTCTGAAGACACAATCTAATCTAGGACAGAGCCCTGTGGGACATCCTCTGACTGTAACCAAGGATTTCACCTGTCCAGTTTCTGTATGATACTTGCCATGTCCTATCTGTAAGCCATGTAGCTATCCATCTTATAGTACATCGATACCTAGTTGTAGTTGATCTAGTATAATACTTGTGCACACATACATCTACACTCACTAATCCTAGTATATTACTTGTGCACACACATACAGCTATGCTAACTAATTCTAGTATACCATTCGTGTACACACATGCACCTATGCTAAATAATTCTAGTATAATACTCATGCACACACATACACCTACACTTTTACTAGTTCTAGCATACTACTCATGCACACATATACACCTACACTCACAAATCCTAGTATACTACTCATGCACACACATACACCTACGCTCACTAATTCTAGTATACCACTTGTACACACATACACCTACACTCACTAATTCTAGTATACTATTCATGCACACACATACACCTACGCTCACTAATTCTAGTATACTATTCATGCACATGCATACACCTACGCTCACTAATTCTAGTATACTATTTGTCCACATGCATACACCTACACTCACTAATTCTAGTATACTACTCATGCACACACATACACCTACGCTCACTAATTCTAGTATACTATTCATGCACACACATACGCTCACTAATTCTAGTATAGTACTCATGCACACACATACACCTATGCTCACTAATTCTAGTATACTATTCATGCACACACTTACACCTACGCTCACTAATTCTAGTATAGTACTCATGCACACACATACACCTATGCTCACTAATTCTAGTATACTACTCATGCACACACACACACACACAGCTACGCTCACTAATTCTAGTATAGTACTCATGCACACACATACACCTACGCTCACTAATTCTAGTATAGTACTCATGCACACACATACACCTACGCTCACTAATTCTAGTATACTACTCATGCACACACACAGCTACGCTCACTAATTCTAGTATAGTACTCATGCACACACATACACCTACGCTCACTAATTCTAGTATACTACTCATGCACACACACACAGCTACACTCACTAATTCTAGTATAGTACTCATGCACACACATACACCTACACTCACTAATTCTAGTATACTACTCATGCACACACATACACCTACACTCACTAATTCTAGTATACCACTTGTACACACACATCCTCTTCTTCCTCTTCAATCAATGATAACCCGTGCCATATGCATACCTTAGCCCCTAAGGTCATCAGAGCATGCTCCCACTCATTTTAATATTCTAACTATAGGTGACTCACTTGTCAGACACACAGATGATTCTGTCACCAGAATGAGCAAGGACAGAGCACTGGTCAACTCTTTCTTCTGCTAGGAGTTTTGATATCGCTAGGGCCTATAGATGACTATCTCCCAGGAATGCACATGATTTAATCATTGTTCACGTGTGAGTGAACAAGTTTAGATGCTCCTCCCTGGCAGAGATGTAGAGACACATAGTAAGCTTCTATGTGTGAGCGGTCCTGAGCCATAACCTTCAACCTCTAAATACAAGAAATCTGGAGAAAGCAAAAAAATAACATGGGGACAAAGGTCCAAAAATAGGGACATTTTTTTTCAATATTGCTCTTATAAATTTAGAAGGTTGCTGAAATCCCTGGTTTTGTATTAGCATGCATTTTCTGAAATGTATACAGTCTGAAACTCAAATGTTTGCCATTATTTACAGACTTTAATCCTCAATACTTTTCCAGAAAACCACAACTGTTATGAGGGACAGACCGAATCTGTCCCTATTTTGGGGCCTTTGTCCCCCTTATTTTGGGCTTTGTCTAGATTTTTTATGTGAAGAGGTTGAGCGATATGATACCAACTACGGTAACTATAAGCAGTAAATGTACAATGAAGCTAGCCCTGTAGCATAAGCCATCTCCTTCATTATGGCTACACCTTACCCAAAAAGGTCTGCTAAGCATGAATCCATTTTTCCATCCATTTGCTTACATTGTAAACTGCTTCTTGAACTAAGTGTTGTAGCACATTCTTGCATCTGTAAATATATACAAGTTTTTTTTTTAGCATATTCTTGTATCTGTAAATATATTTTGCTCATTTCTTATGAGAACCTGTTTACCTGGGCTGTGCCTGCAAATGGTTCACTGTGATCACTGCACTGCACCCGTAAACAAATGAAAATAAATAATACATAAATAAATACATAAATAAGCAATACATGAAGGGAATATTTACTTAAGTTCTTTCAAACATATAACTATAATATTTTCTAATGGGGTCACACATATCACACTACATTCAATAGGGACAAAGAGTTTAAGAAACCTGAAAAAAGCAGCAAAGCATAAATGTATTTAGCTGATGCACTCTCTAGTTAAGTAACCTCCTCAGAGTCGCATACTAGGCAGGCAAACACAAGACAAGGGAATGAAACCCTGGATAACAAGATGATGAAACTTTTTTTCAGAAGCTTGATACAAGCCAGTGCATTTCTTTCTGCCGGTCCCAAGCCCAGATAAATGGGGAGGGTTGCATCAGGAAGGGCATCCAGTGTAAAATTTTGCCAAATCATACATGCAGGCAACAGTACAGATATACATACCGGATCAGTTGAGGCCCGGGTTAACAATGACCGCCACCAGTACTGTTAGCCAACAGGTTGCTGGCGGAAATTGGGCTACTGTTGGCAGAAGAAGGAGAAGAGGGGGGAAGGCATGCCCGAAGGCAGGTAAAGGCTTGGACTGTGATAGTGAGGGTCGGAACTTTGAATATTGGCAGTATGACTGGTACAGGGAGAGAGCTAGCTGATATGATGGACCGGAGGAAGGTTGGTATATTGTGTGTGCAAGAGACCAGATGGAAGGGGAGCAAGGCTAGGTGTATCGGAGGCGGTTTCAAATTGTTTTATCATGGTGTGGATGGGAGGAGAAATGGCGTAGGCATTATCCTGAAGGAACAGTATGCTAAGAGTGTTTTGGAGGTGAAAAGAGTGTTGGATAGAGTGATGTTTATGAAGCTGGAAATTGATGGTGTAATGATGAATGTTGTTAGTGCATATGCTCCACAAGTTGGGTGTGCGATGGATGAGAAAGAAAAATTTTGGAGTGAGTTGGATGAAGTGGTGATGACTGTACCCAAGGGTGAGAGACGGTGATTGGAACAGATTTCAATGGGCATGTTGGTGAAGGGAACAGAGGGGATGAGGAAGTGATGGGTAGGATGGTGTTAAGCAAAGGAATGCAGAAGGTCAGATGGTAGTAGATTTTGCGAAAAGGATGGGCATGGCTGTGATGAATACGTATTTTAACAAGAGGGAGGAGCACAGGGTGACATACAAGAGTGGAGGAAGATGCACACAGGTGGATTATATCTTATGTAGAAGGGCCAGTCTGAAGGAGATTGGAGACTGTAAAGTGGTGGCAGGGGAAAGTGTAGTTAGGCAGCATAGGATGGTGGTTTGTAGGATGACATTGGTGATCAAGAAGAGGAGGATGAGTGTGAGGGCAGCACCAAGGATCAAATGGTGGAAATTGAAAAGGGTAATTGTGAGGTGATGTTCAGGGATGAGTTAAGACAGGCACTGGGTGGCAGTGAAGAGTTACCAAATAGCTGGGTAACTATAGCAGAGCTTGTAAGAGAGATGGCTAAAAAGGTGCTTGGTGTGACATCTGGAAAGAGGAAGGAGGACAAGGGGACCTGGTGGTGGAATGAGGAAGTACATGAGAGTATGCAGAGAAAGAGGTTGATGAAGAAGAAGTGGGATTGTCAGAGAGATGAAGAAAGTAGACAAGAGTATAAGGAGATGAGGTGCATGGCAAAGAGAGAGGTGGTGAAGGCTAAGGATAAGGCATATGAAGAGTTGTATAAAAGGTTGGACACTAAGGAGGGAGAAAAGGACCTGTACTGATTGGCTAGACAGAGGGACCGAGCTAGTAAAGATGTGCAGCAGGTAAAGGTGATAAAGGATAATGAGGGAAACATACTCACAAGCAAGGAGAGTGTGTTGAGCAGATGGAAGGAGTACTTTGAGGGGTTGATGAATGAAGAGAAGGAGAGGGAGAGAAGGTTGGATGATGTGCAGATAGTGAATCATGAAGTGCAGTGGATTAGCAAGGAGGAAGTAAGGATAGCTATGAAGAGGATGAAGAATGAAAAGGCTGTTGCTCCAGATGACATACCTGTGGAAGCATGGAGGTGTTTAGGTGAAATGGCAGTGGAGTTTTTAACTAGATTGTTTAATGAAATCTTGGAAAGTGAGAGGATGCCTGAGGAATGGAGAAAAAGGGTTTTGGTACCAATTTTTAAGAATAAGGGTGATGTGCAGAGCTGTAGTAACTACAGAGGGATTAAACTGATCAGTCACAGCATGAAGTTATGAGAAAGAGTAGTGGAAGCTAGGTTAAGAAGGGAGGTGATGATTAGTGATCAGCAGTATGGTTTCATGCCAGGAAAGAGCACTACAGATGCGATGTTTGCTCTGAGAGTGTTGTTGGAGAAGTACAGAGAAGGTCAGAAGGAGTTGCATTGTGTCTTTGTGGATTTAGAGAAAGCATATGACAGGGTGCCTAGAGAGGAGTTGTGGTGTTGTATGAGGAAGTCGGGAGTGTGAGAGAAGTATGTAAGTGTGGTACAGGATATGTACGAGGGTAGTATGACAGCGGTGTGGTCTGCGGTGGGAGTGATGGATGCGTTTAAGGTGGAGGTGGGATTACATCAAGGATCAGCTCTGAGCCCTTTCTTATTTGCAGTGGTGATGGACAGGTTGACAGACGAGATCAGGCAGGAGTCCCCGTGGACTATGATGTTTGCAGATGACATTGTGATCTGTAGTGAGAGTAGGAAACAGGTGGAGGAGACCCTGGAGAGGTGGAGATATGCTCTAGAGAGAAGAGGAATGAAGGTCAGCAGGACTAAGACAGAATATATGTGTGTGAATGAGAGGGAGGATAGAGGAATGGTGAGGATGCAGGGAGTAGAGGTGGCGAAGGTGGATGAGTTTAAATACTTGGGATCAACAGTTCAGAGTAATAGAGAGTGTGGAAGAGAGGTGAAGAAGAGATTACAGGCAGGATGGAGTGGGTGGAGAAGAGTGTCAGGGGTGATTTGTGACAGACGAGTACTAGTAAGAGTGAAAGGGAAGGTCTACAAGAGGATAGTGAGACCAGCTATGTTATACGGGTTGGAGGCAGTGGCATTGACAAAAAGGCATGAGTCAGAGCTTGACGTGGCAGAATTGAAGATGCTAAGATTTTCACTGGGTGTGATGAGGATGGACAGGATTAGGAATAAGTATATTAGAGGGTTAGCCCAGGTTGGAAGGTTTGGATACAAAGTCAGAGAGGCAAGATTACGTTGGTTTGGAAATGTGCTGAGGAGGGATGCAGAGTATATTTTGAAAAAGATGCTAAGGATGAAGTTGCCAGGTAACAGGAAAAGAGGAAGGCCTAAGATAAGGTTTATGGATGTGGTGAGAGAGGACATACAAGTGGTTGGTGTGACAGAGCAAGATGCAGAGGACAGGAAGAAATGGAAACAGTTGGTCTGCTGTGGCGATCCCTAACGGGAGCAGCCAAAAGAAGAAGAAGAAGATATTTTGCAGGACAAGTCATAACAAAAATTAATACAATTACTATATTTCACTTAACCTCCTAAAGAAAAACTTACTGTTGCAATATACCATGTAAAATATAAAAAAATAACAGATTTCTGATTTCTCAAACAGCTGATACAAATTACCACAATATTTCTTGGGTGCATTCTCTGGTTAAGTGATTTGCTTTAAGTCACACACCAGTCAGATTATAAGGGAGAATTAAATCAAACCCAGGACAAGCAGAGATTAGAGAATATGAACATCTCATAGTAGGAGTTCCATCTTTTTAAAAGCCCAGAGCTGAAGATTTTTTACAAAAACATCAAATTTTGCATGACAAACTGCCATATACACCATATTGACTGCACAGAGAGGTTTAAGATATTGCCAGTCCATAGATCTAATTCATATATTTTCCAAGGCCACTATGACCATTCACACCTTGCCAGTCCCCTCCCTCAGGCCACACCTCTTTTCTCCATGAAGACCATACAAGTCAATCCTGGAGTAAATTTGTGAGTATGCATCCAATCATAATGTTTATGTCTAAAGGAAGATAGTGAGTTGCAATGTTTAACATAAAGGGGAAGTTTATTTCAAAGGTTTGGGAGGTGCTGGGTTATAAACCTGTCCCTCCACTGTGTGTTTTATATGCTAGAGAAGATTTAGGCTCCTGGTTCCATTATTGTTTGAGACACTGGACCTGTGATGGAACAGGAGGTCCAAGACAACTGAGTGTCTGTTGGTACTGTAAGTGAGACAGAGATGTCCCTTACAATGAACAGAGGGATAGACTTTCCACCCTTTCTTGGTAGCCCAAGGACGTTAGGCATGTGATACTTTTGATTAGGAGCTTTTGAGGTTTTTCTAATTGTTTGATTTATTTAGTAGATAGATACTTCCCAAAAGGGGCATTATATTCAATAACTGGCTTGATCAATGCTGATTATAAGGGAGTGATTACCTCCTTAGAACTTGACGATATTCTTTTGGCTATTAGCTGGGCTAAGTAAAAGGATTTCTTGACAACTATTGTCACATGACAGTCAAAAGACAGGGACCTGTCAACTCAAGTATTTATATCCTTGTCTACAGTTTTGTTTTGTAGTAGTGTGCTGTACAGTATGAGGGAATGGGTTGCCTATAAAATGTGATGATATATCTATCACCGTTTAGAATGTAATATGAACTCATTTTTTTTTCACACAGAGTTTACTAGGGTGAGTTCACTCCTGATGGCTTGGGTATCATAGGGTGGCTTAACAACAACTCCCAGTTTGCAGTCATCTGCAAACTTTGTTAGCCAGAGGTCTGTAAATAATAAAATGAGACATCCCAGAACCAAGCCTTGAGGGTCACTTTAGTGTTTTCTGATGAATATCCTGCAACTCACACTGTGTGAGCTGTCTTTTCTGCCAGTTTGTTATTCATCTCACCACATATGGGTCAATTTTTAAAACATGTAGCTTTTGCATGATGCCAGTGGGGGATGGTATTGAATGCCTTGGCGAGGCCAATATACACCACATGCACTGCATGGTCACCATCTACAGCCTCCCAAACCCTTTCAAAGAAGTTTACTAAATTAAATAGACAGAATCTACCCTCCCCAAAGTCAAGACTAACAAGCTTCTTGATATCATAGTTATAAGGTTAGTTATAAACTTTGACATCAAGAATACTTCATAGCGTCAGTTGTAATATGTACCATGGCTATGCAGGTGACACTTGTAAGGCTGACAGGTCTATTATAATTACCTGGGTTGGTTGTAAGAAGACCAAAGAAACAAACTCCTAATACGATAACTGGAAATACTGAAGAACTAGTACACAACACAAGCAGTAGAAGCTGTTGAAATGTCTTTTAATTCTGGTACCTCGGCCTTCGCCTTCTCATGGAATACATTTTACTAAACCAACAACACCCCTTTTATAATGCATCTTATATCATTTGCATAAATAATTGATTCAACAAGACTCATTAAATCACAAATTAAGCACATTTCACTATGAAGTTTCCACTTTAAAATTGCTGACTTCATCTTACAATCACATACTTCTTGTTGTATCCAAAATGCGGTGCCTCAGATATATATATATAAACTTTGAATTTCCCTCCATGAATCAAAAATCTTTTACATTACCAAACATTGATTTAATTATGCTTGATGCACCCCATCTCCTGTGTCTAAATACACCTTTACTTAAATGCATATAATAGAATGTGAATGTGACTGAAATACAAAATTTTTTTATATAAAATGTCTTTTACATTTCAATATTCAAACCATTCGGAAAGAGAGTTTTATAATTTAAAATAAATCTGGACTCTGTTTCTAATAATTTATTGTGAAAAACTGCATCACCAAAACTCTTAGGCTTCCCCAAAACACAAAAAATAAATCCTTCAGGAACCCCCTTGTGCTGTTCAAAAAAGTGCTTGGCCACCGGACTATCTAATCTTTTATGCCTAATGTCCCCCAAATGCTCCAAAATTCTGAGCTTGACTTTTCTACTGGTTTGACCAATATACCACTTTGGTTTATCACAACCACCCCCTATAATATAAACTACCCCAGTGGAATTGCAATCGAAATATTCCATAGCCCTGTAAAATACATTATTGATTTTTGTTCCACCTAAACTCCTGACTCTGGAACATACTTTGCAATTCCCACATCTAAAGGTACCTTTCTTAATGTTGTCCTTACGTGTTTTTCTGATGTTTAGTATTTCTTTTAAATTGTGATATCTACCATAAGAAAAAGTCACTTTATTTGGGAATAATTTCCCCACCTTATCATCCCCGGTGACAATAGGCCATAATTTTGAAACTGTCTCCCTCACCACACCAGAAAATTGTGAATATTTGGTAACAAAAAATATTTTTTCTTTTGATTCTTCCACCTTAGTGTTTTCCATCTGTGCGTTAAAGCGACCACCCATATGTATTCGACCCCTCCTATCTGAATTCCTTAAACCCAATTCCTGTTCTACTTTAATTCTGGCTGACTTGATTTTTGCCTTAGAATAACTTCTTTCGCTGAGTTTTCTCTCGATTTTGTCAAACTCCATACTAATCCTACCAAGTTCAGATGTATTAGAACCAATGCGTTTGAATTCCCCTAATGGTAAAGAGTCTATGAGGTAATCACTATGCATGCTGGAAGCATGTAAAAAATTATCAGCTGCTGTAACCTTAAAAAAGGGTTTATATTGTACCCTATTATCAGAACCTACATATAACTCAATATCCAAAAACTGGATGTTCCGTTCACCAACTACATAAGTGAAATCCAAACCAAACCACACGGATTTTCCCTCATTTCCAAAACAAATCCCTCAAATTCTTTGGGATCACCTCTGCACAAAAACAAGACATCATCTATGAATCTCTTGTATTTAACTACCTTGTTTCTGAAAAACTCCCTTGTGTAAATAAAGGAATTCTCAAAATGAGCCATGAAAAGAATTGCATATGAGGGCGCAAATGGTGCCCCCATAGCCGTACCTTCCCTTTGTAGAAAAAAATCTCCCTTCAAATTCAAAATAGTTATGTGTTAAACAAAATTCCAAAAGATTTAAAATATAACTAGTCCTGGGCCCTTCCCCCAACATTTTATTAATGGCTTCCAATACCCACTGTTTGTTAATACTGGTATATAAAGATTTTACATCCACACTGGTCCAATAAAAGTTGTGTTCCCAAATGATATTCTTTACTTCCTTACAAACTTCTTTTGTATTCTTAATATGAGATTGTATTCTATGTAAATGGCATTTCAACATAGAATCTAGAAATATCCCTATATTTTGCAAATAACCCCCTTTACCTGAGACGATGGGGCGACCTGGTGGGTTCATGATGTCCTTGTGAACCTTTGGAATGATATAAAATCTAGCGTTTCTTGGATTTTTGATGTATAATTTCTTTATGTCAGCCGACGTAAAAAAAAACAATCTCTCCCCTCTCTCTAACAGTTCTAACAACAAGCAATTATATTCTTTAAGACAATTGGAAGCTAGTTCAGTATAAGTATTAACATCATTTAATAACCCCAAAACAATAGAGTTATACTTTTCCCTGGGTAAAACTACCCAATTGCCACCTTTATCTGCTTGGGTGAATACATAATGTTCATTAAGTTCCTTTAAATTTACTAAGGCTTTCCACTCTTCCTTGTTTAAATTATATCTTTTCTCACTCTTGGTTGTAAGAAGACCCTTATGTTTATGTATCACCAGTAGCTAAAGATTTTACTTCTTTTCACAGCTTAGAATGCGATTTCCCCTTTAAATATTGTCATTTAGCTCCAAGTAGTTATTCCGTGTTAGTAAGTGTATCCCTCCATAGATCACACACCTAGTTATGTTCCTCCACAAACTAGCGCATATGGATAACCATGCTTTATTCCATGTATTTCTTAAGTAAATTTGACAAATTACCAGAAAGAAATGGAAAGTCAGCCTGCCTGTTTCCCTTCTGTTGGCAGACTGTCAGCATTTGGTATTTAACTGTCTTATGCTCACAGAAAATGAGTTACTTACTTACTCAACACAAATACTTCTGTATGTGAGAAGTTCCAAAATTTAACTAATATGGAGTCATCCCTCTCAGGAAAAAAAACATGGACTGTAAGCGCCACATACTTTCACCACAAGCTTAACAGAATCACATTAAAATGCCTTCTGATGATGCTGTAAAGATGTCTTTACCAAAGCCTCCTACATTCAGGAAAACTATGCTTAACATAAATCCAACATCTTATCTTTATGCACATCTATGGCAATGTTACCAAGAGTCAAATCACTTCAGATCTATTACTTCAAACTACTGTAGTATTAAAAATGTTTTAGCGTTAAGTAATTCTGTAATTAGGCACAATAGACTCTCTGCTCTCACTGTAAAGATAGGCTAACGGAGAGCTGTTTTGCAGGTACTAGGATCTCTGACATCACAAGAGCTCTAAAGAACCTGTCATCTGACAGGTATGGCTGCAAGATAATACTGTTCCATGCAGAAGTGAGTAAGCTGGTGTGTAAAACCCTGAGAGATATATAGAGAGACATACTGGAACTCTCCATACATATGAATAATGCAGGCAAGACACTTGTCTTGAGTGGAATCCTACCTTCTCCAGGACTGATGCCTGGCTTTAACAGTTGGTTAAATGGTTGGTGTAATTCCAGGGGTGTACAGTATGTGTCAGCACAGGATAAAATTCTTGACAGTCCAACTTGCTTTGCAAAAAATGGTCTGCACCTCTCATTCCAAGGCTTCTGCATGTTAGCAAAACCTTTGCAGCCCCAATAGTACCTCTTTTAGGCAGAGCATATAATAGACATTCTGATGTGATAAACGTATCAAACCCAGTACTTGATCACACGAAGATGGCTCTGCTCAGTGCCAGCAGTCTTAACAACAAATTGCCCAGGTTTTGAGGCTGTCCTGCATCTGGAACACATCCATACTTGTGTAATTACTGAAAAATGGCTTAAAGGTAAAGAAAGCACTCCTTCCACACCTTTGTTTTATGCCTGCAATACTTCAGGCCTGATGACAACTGTGGTGGAGTCTCCATATTTGTTAAGGACCATCTCACCTCTAGGCAGATTCCAGAAACCCACAAATTAAACTCATAAAACTCCAGAACACCATACACAAGACAAACTATAGGCTTACAGCCTGTTATATGGTATACTCTATGTCCCTGATAATCATGTAAGATTCTTAAGTGTACTTGATAAAGTCCCTATTAACAAGAACTCCTTTATATTGACTTCAGCCACCCCACAATAAACTGGAGCACATAAACCTCCAATGTATAGTATGTTCAGAAGTTTTTAGATTTAATAAACAAAAACTCCCTGGATTAGATAGTTAACAAACCCACTAGAGAGCATAAATCATCAATCCATTCTTTAAAATATAGGCTCTTCATGCACTATTCCTATGGCATCTCTTTTCCTGGTTAAGTCACACCATAAACTAGTGACTTGTCACCTTCAAAATTACCAAAGCCCCTGCATATAGTGTCCTAGAATTCAAGGATTTCAAACATACTAACCTCACCAAATTCTATTAAAAAGTTTCAAAATTTACTTGGTGAAGCAGCAGTGCTGAAAATGATTGCAAGATCAGATCTCACAGAAATATAGTTTTAAGAATAAATCCTGCATAAGTATAGTATTCTCTTTGTATAGGCTTGGAAATGCAGCCTTATTAAAGATGGCCTATAGCTTCATTTTATATTTCACATTTACACTCAGTTTTGGTAAATACCCGCTGTGGTGGTGCTGCGGTAGTATTGTCGCCTCACAGTAAGACGCTGTCTGGTTCGATTCTCAGCTAGAGCGTCTTCTGCGTGGAGACATGCATGAATGGGCGTACCTCCGTTGAAGGTTGTGCATCAGGCCTGGCAAGCAAGGTACGTAAAAATCAACTGCCAATTATTAGCAGACCGGAGTTCCGCTGTGGCAACCCCTAACCGGGAAAAGCCGAAAGACACAAACAAACAAACTCAGTTTTGGTAAATATAATTTTAGTGAAGGATACAAATGAACAGAGTGAAATATCCTTCGGGCCAAAACACCATTAAATATATGCAGAACTAGAACATTTTCGTAAGACCTTGCAGACATACAAAAAACAGACAGCTATGAGACTGGCACCTGAAATAATAAATCTTATTTAATTGGTACAAGGCTTAGGATCCAAGGTTAAGGGAGGCATGCAGACCTGAGTAGGAAATTTACAAAGGTTTGGTATTAAGATAAATAGTTTCAAAACAGAAGTTACTTGCGGTGGTGGTGCTGGGGTAGCATTGTCGCCTCACAGTAAGACGTCCCATTCGATTCTCAGCTAGAGCGTCTCCTGTGTGGAGATATGCATGAATGGGCGAACCTTCATTGAAGGTTGTGCGTCAGAGCTGGCAACTCGGCACATAAAAATCTGCTGCCAATCATTAGCGGACTGGAGTTCCGTTGTGGCGACCCCTAACCGGGAAAAAGCCGAAAGACACAACAACAACTTTCAAAACAGAAGTTCATTTGGAAGTTCCAAGTTGCAGAAACTACAGAGAACAGTGCAGTTTGTTTCAGTTCTGCAGTTACAGAACAAAAAGAACAGTTCTTTGTTCAGCATTAGAAAAGAACAATGCATTTTAGTCTTCAGAGATGCATAAGTTTGAGTATTCAGTTCACAATCTTCAGTTATAAAAGTTTGTTTGATTCAGTTCATTTGAGATGTTTCAGTAATATATGACTTTATCTCTATCCACGGTATGCTGCAGTATTTATATAATATAATGATGTTGTACTTTGCTGCTCACTAAATAAACAAAATCTATTACATAATAAACCACATTTATCAGACCACTACAGAATTGTGACTTTTATTCTGAAAGGTGCGAGTAAAGATTTGGTACTTTTTCAGTTTGGCTACATTTATTTAGTTCAGTAATGCAAGAGGTAGGTTGATGAAGGAGTTATTTGCCCATTTACATTAACATAGAGTGTTGGCAGTCCCAGTTAGAACAAAATATAATGGGATGAGGGAACTGCATAATGGTTATGTGATTATTTCACAGGTACAAGGAACTGAGTTTGATTCTCACCTTTGAAGGGAAATTGGCTAGGCTTAAAATGTCCTGCAAGGGCAGGTAGCCTAGTATATACCTATGAACCTTCTTAGGAGAAGAGTTTAGTACAGTGGTCAAGGTTTTTATATATATAAGGTACAGGGTTTGGTTCTGGCCTCTGGTTAGTGGCTAGGCTTGTAGTCTGAAGATTGATAGCCTAGTATTTACCTATGAACTTATGAAATTCAAAAATAAATCTTCATGGTTGTCCTCCAATATAAATAAATGTAACAATAAAAGAAAAAAGCCCTTACATTTTAGAACAAATCTAAAACCCTCATATTAAGGATATTATCAAAAATACAAAAATTATAGCTTTAGCTAGGCATGCTATTCACTATGTGAACTTTAAAAAGTTCACCTTTTCAGTCATAGATTATGTTCAACAAGTGGATTATATAGGGAACACCAATTTGATTTTAGAATTCAAGGAGTCATTGTGGCAGATCAGTTTGGTAGCAGACAGAGCCCCTGGTCTGAACGAATGTATTAATATTAAGTGTTTTTTAGCACTAAAATAACATTCAAATCACAATAATATGACAGTGTTTTTATATTGAGACATTTTTATTAAGCTTTGATATTCTATGCAGTTTGGAAAACAAGACAGTTTTTTTATTTTTATCGTATGATTTTATACCTTTAATTTAAAGTATCATGGAAGTCATGTGATGTGTGATGTAACTTATAAGAGGTGTGTTTTGAGAGGTTAACTTTTTTTCTGAAGAAGTTCATGAAGAATAAATTTGAACGAAAGTACTAAAAGAATTGTATTTGCTCCTTCACTCCATCTACAGCTTTTGGTTTGAGTTTCATATTATCGAAAATATTACTAAAATCATTAAAAAAATACTATTAGCTCTACTAAAGCAGTTATGGATGTAAGTTAGTATCTGAATCTAAGGATAAGTAATACCCATCTTCAGCTACATTAGGAAACTAAGGAATAACATCCGACATTGCTCTGAGCTCATTCAAAATGGCACCACCCATTTGGACCCAATAGACATTACCAGTATACTAACAAAGAAATATAGTACCAATTTTACTCCAGATGCTTCTTTCCAAAGTCCAGGTATCCCTGAATCACAAAGGAACATGTACTGAATGTGCTTTCTAAGTTAAACATACTTATTCTATGGGGTCTGACAATCTTTCTGGATGCTTAATAAATAGTTCTAAGCATGCCCTGGTAGAGCCTCTCCTTAAATTGTTTAATGTAAGTTTAGTCAAGGTTTAAATGTATCCAAGGTTTTGTCCTGAAGTTTGGTACACTACAGTGGAGATGCCACTATATAAGGGAGACCCTACCACCAACCATGGAGTTTATAGACCCATCAGATTGACAAGTTTCATCTGCAATGGTACGGAGCTTACAATAAGTGACTTTATAAATTATTATATCAAAAATCTCATTAGACTTGTCTCACAGAAGCTTGGCATTTGTTAAGGGAAGATCATGACAAATTAATTTGGTTAACTCCTTACTCAATGTTGGGACCCCTCCTTTTGGCATTTACTTTTCTGATCTGCAGACTGGAAATCAAAATATGTGGCTCATTAAGTTTGCAGCCCCTCATAACCTAAAACTTCAGCAAGAACTTACACATGTAAATAATGGGTATACTGGGAACTGTTTCAAAGTAAATGCAAAAAAGTGCAATGATATCGCAATTGGCAGGCAACCCCTACCTTCAGCATACAGTGTGCAGCATAGAAAATACTCCACTTTAAAGTGAAAATGTTGTTAGGACCATGGATCGTGGGTTGATATTCCCTCTCCTTTTTTTGTTGCATGACAACAGTTGTCAGAAAAATCCTTTTACTTAGCATAGCTAATTGCCAAGAGAATATCATATCAATATAAAGAGGTCACGGTTCCCTTATATTCAGCATTGATTGGGCCAATTATATAGTATAATGCCTCTTTGGAGATGTTCCTCAACAGATATAGTAAACAACTAGAAGGACCCCAGAGATGCATAATTAATTGAAATCACATGCTTAAATTAAGAAACATCACAGGCTTAAAATGCTGATTTATCAAGAGAGACTGAAAGCACTATCCTTTTATTTAGTATCTTATAGAATCTTGAAGGTAGAGCTGTGCCATTACAGACTTAGGCATCCTTGATCTCTTGTATCTATATAAGTCTGACAGGATCTAAATTTTCTCCATCAGACAAAATGCAATGGTAGGACAGATTCAGCACACAAGGCTTCAACAGTCTGTCCCTAGATATTAAACAGTGTAATGCATCTTTCAGACAGTACATAGCTGATTGAGTTGGCACCTACAAATTCATCCCAGGCTTAACTGACATAGCCCTCCTACAGAAAGGAAGTATGGACTAAAGTTGGATACTTGCAAGGCACAAATGGTCATGAGACTCAGTTACTTCCATATTCCTATGAATCTTAACCTGTAACATGACTATATCATGGATTTTAACAATGTAAATATATTGGGCATGCATAAATGGGTGATACTTAAGCAGTCAGTTAATTTTAAACAAGGTCATCCTCTTCTTATTCCTGAGGGCACGCTGAAAAACCTCTCCATGTCTTTTTATTTTCAGAATTACTTTGCCTTTTGTTAGCACTGTCAAAGCATGCACCACTACTGTTCTTCCTGTGCCAGCTGACAAGCATGGGCCTGCTATTTCTGTCTGTTATTGTAAAATATCCCTTTTTCATAGTACTGCCAGATAAAGAAAAAGAAAATGCAGACAGCAGCCCTGAGATGATTTCCTTGTAGCAATGAATTTTATGAGCACATTACTGATCATCAGTGGTCTCTTTTGTTGTAGGACAAGTTCTCCTAGTTGTGATTGGAAAACTTCAGTTTTAGCCTTCCTGCCATTGTTTGCCAAAGTCCCTAAGCCCTCTCCTTTAGGGTATTTGTATCATTCATAGCTGTGTCCTTTCCTGACCTGGGCTGTTCTCAGCTACTGTAAAACTCTTGTTTGCTTTTTAGAAGACTATATTAAAATAAGTCAGCTCTTTTTGTTCCTGGTTTCTACATTGCAGACTTTAGCCATTCATCTGCTACGTTATTATGTATTTTACATAGTGCATATCTTTGGGAACCTTCCTCCATCTGCCACCTTCCTACTCTGTGTACCCTTTTGATTACTCCATCTGGGTATCTAAGCATTTTCAGGGGCCCTTGAATGCAGTGTTTTATATGTTCATCCAAATGATTTTCTAGAATATACTCAGCGATTCCAATACACCCTATATTTTTTCCTTTTCTTCTGGTCGTCCAACATTCTGTTGATTTTTTCATCTCCATTTCCAGGAAATTCGTTCACTGTATTCATGGTGTTAATTGTTCTTCTGTGGCCCTAATCTGGGTTCTGTTTTCAGCAGCATGATTCTGTAGCCATTGTCAATGTGTTCTGCTGACATATCACACTTTGGTTTAGTAAGGCCATGTTCTGTACTAGCCCTAATAACATTTTTAGCCTTATGTCATGCTTTTCCTTAATATTTTTTTGCTTTTGTTGGATGCGATCATCCTCAGTTGTTTTGAGAATGAATTATTTTGTGACATTTGCAACTTCTTTTTTATATAAATTCCAGGGATTTGACAATGGTTATTTGGTTTGAATAGGAGGATTCCTCAGAGGTTTTGGGTCAGGCAGCTATCTTGATAGATCTCTTCCAACTCCCAGCTCATTTTGATAATGTGGTAGCTTAGCCTGAAAAATATAAACATACTAAAGAATACGCATATGCTGTTATTTGAAGCTTCTAAGATCTGTCTACTTACTGATTATAACCAGTAAGTAAGTTTCATGCTCATTTTGTTAATAAGAAAGCCATAGATATTATTCTTCTTCTTCTTTCAGCTTTTCCCAGTTAGGGGTCGCCACAGTGGATCATCTGTCTGCTCATGATTGGCAGTGGAGTTTTACGGTGTCGAGTTGGCAGCCCAGCACCCAACCTTCCACAGAAGGCACACACACACACTCACACCTAGGGCCAATTTAGAGTGTCCAATCCACCTACTGCATGTCTTTGGGATGTGGGAGGAAACCGGAGCACCCGGAGGAAACCCACGTGACCACAGGGAGGACATGCAGACTCTGCACAGAAGGCACCCCAGCCGAGGATTAAACTGGAGAACCTCTTTCTGTGAGGTGGCAATGCTAACCACTGCACCACTGTGGCCGTAGATATTATGAATTTAGTAATGCAATCTATTTCCACTAAAGGCAGCTGAGGGTATATTTTCATTACGTGTAACCCTGATCTCTTATCAGGTAAGGGTAATCATTCTGTTTGTACTCATTAACTGACACTGAGAAACTAGAGCTTATTCACCAAGTTTTACTCAAAAGTTATGAGTCTCAACACCTGCCTATGAATGGAGATTAGAGGAGCTAAGATTGTGCTCAGTTGATTTGATATCAAAAATGGGATCTTATTAAAGCTTTTAAATATCTCCATGATTTATTTATTTTATTTGTATTTGCTAGGTTGAGCACTGCTCTTATCTGATCATTTGTAGACTCATCCCAGGTTATGTAATAGTAACAACAGTAAAGTAAGAGTAAAAGTGCAGCTAAATAATATGGTGCAGTGACATGCCATAACATAGATGTGATAAAAATATACAAATATTTGCAAGAAGGTTTAAAAAGCAGTAGGATGCGGAATATTCAATGCATAATACACTTAGATATAAGATATATAATTGGGAATGGATAGAATAGATGGGGAAACAGTGGATATGAGTTTATACAATGATATATATTGCCAGCAAATGAGACTCTTATCATCATGATCCATGAGATTAACATAAGGAATAACAAAATATTTTTGTATGTTGTCATGGTTATGGACTTGGACAAATCTTCATGTAATCCACAAACACTTTTCAAAGCACATGACAAAACAGTGAATAAACTGCCTTTGGATGCCCCGAAGGCTTCTTCTTTATCTTCATTTAAAGTAAACCATTACTAGATGACCATGTGATAACCGATTGGTTGAAACCATTCCATTTTTGAGCCCCAGCCCATGCTCCATAAAGGTTCCTGGTAGAGCCAGCAGTTTGCATACTGAGCACTGAACATTGAAACATCTTTCCGATTGTTCTTTATGACATTATTTTTCATCTGTGTTTCTGCGATACATTTAAGCTGATATATTTTTAACCATTCAGTCATCCTTATCGATTCTTTTTCTCAAACTATGTATCATGTCTTCAAAGTGTCTGTCTGAAAAGAGAGATGCACTAATACATGTATGATTTAATCCTATTCCCAGCATTTGTGACGGCATAGAATATTGTATCACCCAAGCTCTCCCATGATGCATTAATACTAAAAAGTGATGTTCGGTCACTTTTTGATGGAACTGCTCTGATAACTGTGACATTGTTCCTTGGTGTTATATGAGGCTTATCTTGACAACTTTATTTTACATTTGTTAACCAGGAAAGTCCTACTTGGAACAAAGCCAATTTGCAGCAGAGGCCTGAGGATAAATGCTCCAGATGCACGTCTTTGTAACATGGGAGCGAGGAAACCCACACAAATGCAGGGAGGACATGTAGACTCCCCACAGAAGGCACTCCAGCTGAGAACTGAACCAGAGAACATCTTGCTCTGTAGTGACAATGCTACCGTTGCACCACTTTGCCATCCAACTGGTACTAGGTCTGAAGAAAGTAACACATAAAAGCAGTAGATATCTTATGAGTGATATTTACATGATTGATTTTGTAGTGCTTTTGAACCAAGAGCAGAATTACCATAACAGATGTATTTGCAAAGAAACTGAAGCACATAAATCGTGTACCTGGTCATGCTTCACATTTTATCACCATAACTACTAATATTTATTTTTAATTACTTAGGTTCATAGGTTCATAGGTTAGTACTATGCTAACTGCCCTTGTGAGCCATTTTAAGCCTAGCCAATTATCCCCTGTGAGATTCAAACCCTGTACCTTGTGTTTGTAAGGCAAACACCTTAACCATTAGGCCACCCTCCCAACCCTTCCACCACTTCCATCACTTCCACCATTGGTTGAGTATAGGACTGACTTATTTGACTGGATTGTTTCCAAGTCTAAACGATCTGCTTTAATATAATGATGCAATATATATTTTGCCACAATATATTATCAGGCTAAACTAAACATTGATACATTAGATGTTTAATGCTATAAAATGGGTCCATGAATGCAGGCATTACTTTATATTAGTATGTAACCTACATTTGAAATATGACATACTTTATCAACAGCTTCTTAAACATATTGCAATGGCATTTGCAAATGGAATTTAGTTGTAAATCTGTAAGAGTTTCACTACTCCTGTGGCACAAAGGGCAGTTTAGTCATTAATCTGTAAGAGTTGCACTGCTCCTGTGGTACAAAGGGCAGTTTTGTTGTTAATCTGTAAGTGTTATACTGCTCCTGTGGCACACATGGCAGTTTAGTCATTAATCTGTAAGTTACACTGCTCATGTGCAAACAGGGCAGTTTGGTTGTTAATCTGTAAGAGTTGCACTGCTCCTGTGGCACACAGGGCAGTTTGGTTGTTAATCTGTAAAAGCTGCACTGCTCCTGTGGCACACAGAGCAGTTTGGTTGTTAATCTGTAAGAGTTACACTGCTCCTGTGGCACACATGGCAGTTTGGTTGTTAATATGAAAGGGTTACACTGCTCCTGTGGCACACAGGGCAGTTTAGTCATTAATCTATAAGAGTTGCACTGCTGCTGTGGCACGAAGGTTAGTTTTGTTGTTAATCTGTAAGTGTTATACTGCTCCTCTGGCACACAGGGCAGTTTAGTCATTAATCTGTAAAAGTTACACTGCTCCTGTGGCACACAGGGCTAGAGGTTGGAGTGCAATCAAGGACACCTACATTTCAGAAGCAGGCCTGGGCATTAGTGGAGCTGACTGTGTGGACAGGAGGGGTTGTAAGTAGAGAGGAGTGACTTAAATGGTATCTTAGCCATCCCTATAAAGAAAGAGGTTTTTTTTTTTTGCAGGTATTTGGACGTTCTGAAGGTGGTGGGGCAGTCTTGTTCATGCAGATAATGAGGAGGAAGTAACGCAGATCACCTATATCAGAAGGTGCTCAAGTAGCAGAATATATTCACAAACCACACTGACATTACTGCATACCACACAATTGGATGGGGGTCAGTACACCGACATTACTGCATACCACACATAGGGATGGGGATCAGTACACCGACATTACTGCATACCACACATAGGGATGGGGATCAGTACACTGACATTACTGCATACCACACATAGGGATGGGGGTCAGTACACCGACATTACCGTATACCACACATAGGGATGGGGGGCAGTACAGTGACATTACCACATATCACACATAGGGATGGGGGTCACTACAGTGACATTACTGCATACCACACATAGGGACGGGGGTCAGTACACCGACATTACTGCATATCACACATAGGGATGGGGGTCAGTACACCAGCATTACTGCATACCACACATAGGGATGGGGGTCAGTAAACCGATATTACTGCATATCACACATAGAAATGGGGATCAGTACACTGACATTACTGCATATCACACATACGTATGCATGTCAGTGCACCGACATTACTGCATATCACACATAGGGATGGGGTCAGTACACCTACATTATTGCATACCACTCATAGGGATGGGGGACCGTACACCAACATTACTGCATACCACACAAAGAGATGGGGGTCAGTACACTGACATTACTGCATGCCACACATAAGGATAGGGGTCAGTATATTGATATTACTGCATACCACACATAGGGATGGGGGTCTGTATACCAACATTAATCATACCACACATAGGGATGGGGGTCAGTACACTGACATTACTGCATACCACACATAGGGATGGGGGTCTGTACACTGACATTACTGCATACCACACATAGGGATGGGCGTCAGTACACCGACATTACTGCATACCAAACATAGGGATGGGGGTCAGTACACTGACATTGCTGCATACCACACATAGGGATGGGGGTCAGTACACTGACATTACTGCATTCCACACATGGGAATGGGGGTCAGTACAGCCAAATTACTACATACCACACATAGTGATGGGGGTCAGTACACCAACATTACTGCATACCACACATAGGCATGGGGATCAGTACACTGACATATACTACACATAGTGACAGGGTCAGTACACCGACATTACTACACATAGGGATTTGGGGTCAGTACACTGACATTAGTGCATACCACTCATAGGGATGGGGGTCAGTAAACTGACATTACTGCATACCACACATATGGATGGGGTCAGTACACCGAAATTAATGCATATCGTACATAGGGATGGGGGTCAGTACACTGACATTACTGCATACCACACATAGGTATGGGGGTCATTACACTGACATTACTGTATACTACACATAGTGACTGGGGTCAGTACACCGACATTACTACATACCACACATAGGGATGGGGGGTCAGTAAACCGACATTACTGCATACCACACATACGGATTGGGGTCAGTACACCAAAATTACTGCATATCGTACATAGGGATGGGGGTCAGTACACTGACATTACTGCATACCACACATAGGCATGGGGGTCAGTACACTGACATTACTGTATACTACCCATAGTGACTGGGGTCAGTACACCGACATTACTACATGCCACACATTGGGATGGGGGTCAGTAAAAAACATTACAGCATACCACACATACGGATTGGGGTCAGTACACTAAAATTACTGCATATCGTACATAGGGATGGGGGTCAGTACACTGACATTACTGCATACCACACATAGGCATGGGGGTCAGTACACCGACATTACTGTATACTACACATAGTGACAGGGTCAGTACACCGACATTACTACACATAGGGATTGGGGTCAGTACACTGACATTAGTGCATACCACTCATAGGGATGGGGGTCAGTATACCGACATTACTGCATACCACACATAGGGATGGGGATCAGTACACCAACATTACTACATACCACACATAGGGATGAGGGTCAGTACAGTGAAATTACTGCATACCACACATAGGGATGGGGGTCAGTACACCGACATTACTGCATACCACACATAGGGATGGGGGTCAGTACAGTGAAATTACTGCATACCACACATAGAGATGGGGGTCAGTACACCGACATTACTGCATACCACACATAGGGATGGGGGTCAGTACACCGACATTACTGCATACCACACATAGGGATGGAGGTCAGTACACCGACATTACTGCATACCACACATAGGGATGGGGGTCAAAATCGGACCTCTGAGCTAATGTGCTGCAGTTGTTCAACTGATGTTTATTTAACTGCAAGACCGTTGTTCCTAATTATGAAGAGTTAAGTTTTAGCTTTCCAGCTAATACCTGCTATACTCACCAGGTGCTTTCCTTTCCTCTGGTGTATCATACTCCTGTGGTTGTTAGTTGGGTATCTGCCTCTTTTCTGGATTCTTGGCCCTTGTTGTTTCCTATTTTTCCTCCATTATACTGCTGGCTTTCCTTTTTTATGGATTTTTGGCCCTTGTTGATTCCTGTTTTTCTCCATAATACCAGTGTCCTTCCTCTTTTCTGTATCCTTGGCTCTTGTTGTTTCTTATTTTTCTCCACTGTGCCAATGCCCTTCCGCTTTCTTGGATTCTCTTCGGCTCCCATTCTATAGTCGCACATCTCTTTTTTGTTTCCTATTTGGGTCTTGCTGCACTCCTCCAGGGAGTCTGGATCCATTTAAGTTCATGGCTGACCTGTACTGGTGCTTTCACAGTCTAGCAGCTTGTGTTTAGTTCAGTTTGTTCTCTCACTCCGTTATCTGGCTCTGTGCACTCTTCTGTCTTTGGGTCTATCCACTGCTTTTGCTCCTTGTAACTCTTATAATTTTCCATGCTGACTCCTGCCTGTGGAAGATCATTTTTCCCAGAGGTTCTTAGCTACCAGCACACTTAAATAATTTATCTATGCCTGAAATTTAGTGGCTATCAGCTCTTCTATGCAACTTATAAACTCATCTTTTTGGAGAAGAGTGCATTAGATCAGTCAGGTAAGACCTTAATCAATTGTCTTATTTTGGTTTTTCTTTTACATACTTAAGTAGCCATTCTTTTGTTCTGTAACTGTACACTTTACATGGCACATGTTTGGGGAGGAGGTGACCCATGCCATTACCTCCTTACATCTCTGTCTATTCTCTCGATTGTTCCTTCTAGCTAAATAGGCATCTTCAAGGGTCTCACAATGCAATGCTTTATATAATTATCCAACTGATTATCTAGAATATATTCTGTAATTCCAATAAACCATATATTTTCTCTTCTTTATATTTTCTTGTGGTTATCCAGCTTCCTTTTTATTTTTCATTTCTATTTTCATTAGATTTTTCCTTTATAAACATAATATTAATTGTTTTCCTGTGGCCCACAGCTGGCTTCTGTTTTCAGCAGCATAATCTTCCAGACTTACCAGTGTGCTCTACTGCCCTAATGCAGATTAATTTTAAAATGTGCTGTCCTTTTATGGCCTAGAGAACATTTCTATGATAAGGCTCTTTTTACCATATTTTCTTCTCTTTGTTGGATGCTGTTGCTCTCCGGTCTTTTGGGAAACATTGCCACATTCTTTTTTATAAATCTCATGGATGTTGGCTATGTTTGTTTGCTCTCTATAGGAGGCATCCTCAAAGTTTTTGGATCAGGCAGCCATATTGGCTGAGCTCTGCCTTCACCCCTCCCATCTTGGTAATTTGGTATCTCATTCTGTAAAGTGTAATATAGTGTTTAAAATTAAAAATGTTTAGTTCTACACCTTCACAAGCAAAATAAGGATTATATCTACTATATTAATCGAAGATTTATATAATTTATGTCATCAAGGGTCTGAAGGTTGTTGTTGTTAAGGATCTTGTTTTTTTGTAACATGTTCATATTTCTTAAAAAGACACATATGTAATAAATTTAATAATGCAAACTATCTCCACTAGGACACACAAGGTTTTGTTTCCATTGTATATAACTCTGAGAAGGCTTCAGATCAAATATGGATTATGACTGTGTTTGTAGTCACTAATTGACCTTGTATATAACCATGATTAGGCCTCATATCAAGTATGGATTATGATTGTGTTTGTAGCCACTAACTGACATTATATGTAACCATGATTAGGCCTCATATCAAGTATGGATTATGAATGTGTTCGTAGTCCCTAACTGACATTGTATGTAATCATGATTAGGCCTCATACCAAATATGGGCTGTGATTCTGTTTGGACTTACTAACCGACATGGAGAAACTAGAAGCTACTCTGCAGATTTTTGATCACAGAGTTGTGGAAAATCAAAAACCTGCCACACACAAGAAGACTACAATCACTAGAATTATACTCTGTTTATTACTGACAAAAATAGGATCTTATTAGATATTTTAAATGTCTCCATAATGTTACCTTGGCCTCAAACTTCAGTCTTATCCCTTGTTAATAAGAATGATAATTTTTCAGGTGGGCATGATTAAATCTTTATTTATATGCAAACACTTTTCTATAGATGGGGCAAAACAATGGAGCAAACTACATTTGTATATCTGGGAAGCTCCATCATTTCAGGCATTTAAAACATTGTGAAATGGTTAAGAGGGCGCAGGTAGGTTTATAGGTTCATATGTGTTTACTAGGCTAATGGCCACAAGTGCCTTTTTAAGCCTAGCCATGCATCCCAAATCATTTTATATTGGCCTAAGACTCCTAGAAGGACACTTTTTGAGTTGTGAGTTTGTATACTGAACATTGAGTGGTCTGATACTTTATGACATTGTTTTCATCTGTGTTTCTTTCTACTTTTTTGCATTGCATTTAAACAGATATATTTTTAGCTATTCAGTCTTTTCAATTCCATTTCACAGATAACACAACACATCTTCAAAATGTCTGGCTGAACAATGACATGCAATAACACATTTGATTTACCCCTATTCTCATTATTTGCCCCAAGACAGAATATCACACCATCCTGGTTTCATATGATGCATTAATGCTAAATGCAAACATACAGTGTTTGTTTTGCTGGAGCTACTCTAATAACTGCTGCGGTGTCCTTCAGTGTTTCATGAACCTTATCCTGATGACCGGTAACATCTCTGAAGAAAGCATCATGTAACTGCAGTAGACCCCCTATTCATGGATATCTGCATGACTGATTTTTGAAGGTGCTCTGAAACAAGAGCAGAACTACCATCACAGATGCATCTCAGTTAAACTAAAACCCATAAATATTGCACCTGCTTGTACTTCCCATTTAATGACTGCTAATGCTACTAATTTTTAATTACATCTGTCATCTCTTGGGAATACAACTGATCTGTTTCCAAGTATAAGATCTGCTCTAACAGTATAGGCAGTATATATTTTCAGACAGAATTGAAAGAGGAGTCCATGAATGGAGACCTTAATCTACATTAATATACAAACCGCAACTAAAACATGACACACTTTAGCAACAACCTTTGAAATACGTCTTAGTGATCATTTGCAAATGGAATTCAGTTGTTAATCTGAAACAGTTACCCTGGTTCTGTGGAACACAGGGATGGAGCCCCAACTGTGTCCAAGGGACATGCATTCAAGAAGTGGACCTAGCACTGGATGGGCTAACATGAGGTGGGGCAGTGGAAAGCAGGGAAAAGTGTCTGAATGTTTTGGCATGTCTGTCTCTGTCTTGATAACATAATTTTGTTTAGATTATTAACTGGTTAGTATTTTTGTTCCTGATTAGATTATATTATTTATGTGGTTGTTTAATATTCTCATGTATGTAACATACATATTACATGCCCACTTTCATGTATGTAACATGTGCACTTTGAATTAGAGGTAACTGTGCTTCATTATCTCGTGAACACTGCAGATACAAAACTGGTTAGATTACTCAACAGCTGTTTGCCATTCATCTGGTCGAATTGTATCTGTCCAATTCCATTTCTATAGTGTTAACCTTTTTCTGATCCTGTCTTCTAGGTTGTTAAGTAAACTTTATGATCCACAAGTTCTGCATCAACTCAGTTCACCTATGTGAGGTGCCCCCCCCCCCCCATTGTGTGACCATGATTTTAATGTAAGTAAGAAAGGTGTATGGTTGTAATGCCCTTGAAAATTTATAGTGAGGTTTGCTGGTTTACAAAGCTGAGTCTCATACTTTTAGGGACCAACAGGACCAAAAATTGTCATTCAGCAAATTGCTTGTCAATGTTTCAAATGGAAGTTATTGATTATGTAATATTAGATTGCATCATGTTGTTTACATGCACTCTTAGGTGAAATTTTTTGAATGGAAGTTATTGATTATGTTATATTAGATTACATCATGTTGTTTATATGCACTCAGGTGAATATCACATTTGTTTATTAAACTTGCAAACTTGTAGATAAATAAGATGATGAATATTCTATAATTAGGTAATATAATATGATATCAGATATGTAGCTAAAAACATATCCAAATCAAATACCTTCTTACTAGCTGCAGATTGTGTTTTAGGAAGAATACAGACAAGATATTTCTTATCTTATAACATAACTAGTATCTTAAACAAAAAGGAAAGGTTAGTAGCATATCCATCAATACCAAAATGTTGGTTTTCATATTCCATTCTTTCAGTTTAAATTATTAATACTCAAGTTTCTTTCTCTAAAATGAAGAAAATATCTTAACAATTTAATGTGACATGCAGTTGTAAATCTGTAGCTCATACACTATTATTTGACAGCTACTGTATCACTGTGTGAATGTCTGGCTGCCTTGAAAAGCATTCAGGCAGTAATAGATTGCTGAGTCAGTTGTCTGTGCAGATTTAATAATAAGTTGGTAAACTGTCCCTAAACTGTCTATAGTCCCTGTAAATCGCGGAGCTGAAAATCCAGGACCATAGCTAGGAGAGCTGTAGGAATGATGGTTGTTGAAAATAAGCTGCGGGGCATCTCCTGGTACCTGTTTATAAAAATCCATGCTCCAGCCATCCTTGACTCCAACATTGCAGGTGAGGGTAATAATCCCTCCTGGAGTGACAGTTACAATTGGAGGTTGTAAGGTCACAGTCTGACAGTAGATACCTGTTAACATAAAGTGATAAATGGTAAAAAATCCTGTTTATATTTTATACATTCTGAAATACAATTAAATAAAAATAATATACATACAATTTGTCCAAGCCAGAAAAAAATACCAAAAACCTGAAACTAGTCTCATTTTTGATAGCGAACTCTTTCCGTTTTATTCTGAGTCTGTTATGGTATTAAAGCAGATTTTGTCTGTTCTACTTTATAGGCACTGTCAGCTTTTACAGTTCCCTGTTAATATATGCAAATTATATATACATATTCTGATGTCATTTAAGGCGGTGCTGAAATCGTCACTGGACTGAAACTGAGACAATAACCAAATTAATAATTCCGAACTTAAGTTGCAACTGTCTTAACTGTTTCATATGCAGTGTCAATGCATTTCTGATGTAGACCATGCTGTTCTTCAATTCATGTATATCAAAATGTGGGAAAACAAAGCAATGATTCAACATTACTGCACTTTTCATTTCTACGTATCACTATTTTTTAAGTTTTACTAATGTACTTCCTATATGAATGGTGCAAGGTATTCCAGCAATCAGTGCTTTTGCCATACAGATCTTGATTCTCCAGTTCATTTCTCATCTGGGGTACCTTCTGTCTGTTCTGCATGTCCTCCCCATGTTGGTTTTGGTTTCCTTAGGTGTTCCAGTTAATTCTTACATCCTAAAGCATGTCGTGAGTAAATTGTTATTCCTCTGTGTTGTGTGTATGTGTGCTTCCTGCAGTGGACTGATATCCTGGCTAAAATTAATTGCTTTACCTTGTTCTTGCTTCATAGCCTTGAAATGGGTAATTGGAGAATGAATACAACAAAAAATAACTATCTAGAGCTGGTCAGCTACCTGTTGGCTAAGTGCTTGTTCTATGTAGGCTTTGTTGCATGGCCTATGACTCCTTTGTGCTGAGCTGTCTGATATTGCACACCCCTGCCCCTGGTTTTACTGGAGATCAGGACAGTAATACCATGGATATTGGTGCTAATTCACTTGGTATAGTAGCTGGTGGTCGCATCACCCTAATTCAAGAGATTCTAGGAATCTCTCTCTTATCTATACTTCTTGATTGTAACCAAATTTTCCAGACTAGACGGTTTGAATTGTTACTGCATTGTAATGTGGTGTTTGCCTGCTAAGTGTGCCTTAACAGTGTTTCTTCTCTTCCTCTTATTCTGCCTTAATAGTGTTCCTTCTCTACCCCCAAATCCTGCTTTAATTGTGTTCATCTGCTAAACATGCTTTAACAGTGTTGTTGGCATCCTAAAACTGACGTAGTTTTGCACTCAAGTTGTATTGTAGGCGTTATCTGTTACGCCTGCCTAAATAGTGTTGTTTCTCCGCACACTAAACCTGCTTAATTTGCTGCCTGTGAGCTTGTTATAATCCATCCCACTGTACTCTGCTGCACTGTGTTATACTGCGCTGTGCTCTTTTGTCGTACCCAAGCCTGCTTCCTGTGGTATCTGAGCCTGATTATTGTGATGTTTAGATAAATTGTGCACTTGCACTGTTATACTGCTGTGTGTTACTGCAGTGTATTCCTTACGTTTGTGTTATTGCATTGCGTTGCATGATATCTGCTTATCATGCACACAAACCTGCTTGTTATAATTTTGTATGCAGCGATGCGACATAAATGGCTGTACTGATCTGTGCTGTATTTACTTTATATTGCATATTATCTGTATTTTTGTTACACAGCTCTGTGGTACGCTACACTTTACTGCACATTGTTCTTGCATTTCTGTTGCACTGATGTTTGTTATTGAGTGTAGCTGCATAGTTCCTGATATCCATTCTGTTGTCTAGCTTGCCTGTGCCTGTACTGTGTTTCTGCCTACATCCTTTACACAAGCCATTCGTTGTTTATCCCCTTTCCCTTCTGGGGACCTTTTCCATATATGGTCATATTGTGTTTTAGATTTTTCTTATTAGAGTATAATTTGCACGTGACCTCTGCCTTCACATCTGTGATCTCTGTTTTCTGTTACCCCAGTCCACCTTTACTCCCTGTTCATACCCTGCTAGCATTGGACATCTTGATGAAGTATAAAAACTGTCTCGGGTACATTAGCAAACACTTGCTGCTGCCTACAAAGACTCCACTTGTGACAGATGTAAATGTACAGACAGCAGGCCAACCTTTCTATCAGCACTAAGCACCTTATCTCACCTCACTGCAGTCCAGCAATAACATGAAACCCATGTATGCTGAGATCTGCTGAACAGAATAACAGACCCCAAACCTTAGTCACATTTTCGCCCCACATACAGTACACCTACACCCACTAATTCTAAGCACACTGTTTATACACCTACATTCCCTACCTTCTGTCCCGTCACTCATGCCACATGTCTTAGCTCCTAGGATCATCAGGGCATGCCATCACTCATAACAATATTTTAATTAAAGTTGTCAGACATACAGATATTTCACTCTCCAGAGTGAGCAAGGACTGAGGCATGGCCAAGTGCCTTTTTAGTGTGAGAATTTGTGAGATCATTAGGGTCCTTACATCCCAGTCTCCCAAATATGCAAATAATCTAACAATTTTACCGTGTGGATGTAAACAATCATAGATGCTCCTTTTTGGGGAGATGAGGAGAGAAATGATCGCGCTCCCTAGGAAAGTCTGGGAAAATTGTTGTTGAGCAGTACGTGGCCAACAACACAAAGGGTGTCAAACATGCATACAAATATCTACTGTTACAGGTAAGTAGGACTTATGCAAGTGTACTATGTTCAACAAGCACACTGCCTTTTTAGCATTTGGGTAGATTCCCAAACTTTACCTAACCTTTGAGGAGGAAGGATAAGGGTCTAGGAGCTCCTAGAGAATGGTTCTAGTGAAGCCTGCTCTAGATTTAAAAAGGCTCCCAGCTTATAGTGTTTTATAAAGGTATGGACAGAGGATTAAGTTGTTGTCTCTAGAATACTTCTAGAGTCCAATCTCTTCCAATATGCCACTGAAGAGGAAAAGGCTCTTTTGGAATGTGCCTTGACCGTGCCTGGATTTGCCTTGCCATGGTGGATGTAACAAAAAACAATAGCATAGGACAACCAATATGCAATGGTTTACTTATATATAGGTTGACCTTTCTTTGCCCCTGTGTAGGAAATAAAAAGCCTTTCAGCCTTCCTGAAGATTTCATTATGTCAGGGTAGTAACTGAGTTGCAGGTGCACATCCAAGGTATGAAGTATCCTCTCTCCATTATTCCTAGGTTCTGAGAAGATCTCAGGGAGGTTAATTGATCGGGGGTGAATTCTGATACCATGTTTGTCATGAAACATGGGTTAGTGTGTAACACAACCCCATTCTTCAGGAAAATCAGGTATGGTTGTTCCACCATGACAGCTTGCAGCTCAGAGACTCACCTTGCAGAGCAATAAACAAAACAGTTTTCCATGTTAAGAACTTCAGATCAGCCTGAACATCAGGTTCAAAATGTGGCAAGAACAATTTTTTTCTGACTGTTGTTGAGATCCCATGAGGGAGGAACATGCTTGTAAGAGGATCCGATATGCAGTACTCCTTTCATGAACTGTTTTACCAAAAGAGAAGAAAGAAAAGAATGTGATCCATTCACAGACAGGATTGGAGAGGTGGCCACTAAATGCACTTTGCCATCCTGAAGTCGCTCACATAAATATTTCAAGACCAGAGAGATGTTAACCTCAAGGGACTGTCTGTTCTCATTTAGGCACCACTTGGAAAGCCTCATCCATTTGTAAATATAAGATGTTCTTGTAGCAGGTTTTCTGGACTCCTTTAACACCTGCTCCCCATCCTTGTGAAACAGGTGCTTAAATAGAGTCAAGAGTGAATCATCCAGGCTGTTAGTTGTAATTGTTCCAAATTGTGGTGCACCAGTCACCCTGGAGACTGTGTAGGCAAATCCAGTGTGTGAGAAATCTGTGCTAATTGCTCTTGGCGAATGCTATTAAAAAGAGAACCAAGATTGCCTGGGCCAGTAAGGGGTCACCACAATGATCTTTGGCATTTCTTTCTGAACCTTCAAAACTACCTTGTGAATCAGTGGAAAAGGTAGAAATGTGTACAGGAACATTCCCGTTCAAGGAAATGAGAAAGCACATGTTCTTCGAGCATGGTTGCATGTCTGGAACAGAATTTCTCCAGATGTCTTTTTTCAAAGGAGGCAAACAGATCTGTTTGTGGCATTCCCCACATCTGGACTAGATTCTGGAACACCACTGCCATGAGCTAACAATTGTGTAGGTCTGCCCCAGATCTGCTTAATCTGTCCACCATGACGTTTTGCTCTGAGGGGATGTCTGATGCCTGAAGAGTCAGGAAACACTGTAAAGCCAGCTCCTAGGCCATCATTGCCAACTAACACAGAGGGTATGAACTGTACTCTGTTGTTAGCTGAAGTACCACCATAACCACCAGAAGAGGACCCACAGTCTACAGGTGGTGAAAGACTATCAAGGCATGCATTACTAGCAAAATTTCCATGATATTGAAGTGCTATCATGTGTCCTTGGACCCCCAAGTGGCCTGCCCTTGCACACCCATTGACACAGCTCCCCATGCAAAGTTGGATGAACCTGTCTGGATAGATTGCTCCAGAAGAGGTGGGAAGAAGGGAAGTCCTAGACTAATACTCAGCTGTAGTCTCATGTGATGAAGGACCACGCCGGTAACTGAGATTCCAGGAATGTAGGCGCTAGATCCAACAGTTCTTTACATACCATTAAGTTTTCCACATGTGAGGATGAGCCAGTGGTATCATCAGAATCATGGATGCTGTATGTCATAGAATTTTTAGGAATTGTATTGTTGAGGGAAAATTCTTCCTGGAGAATTCCTGAAACACCATTTGGTAAGTTAGGACCTTGTCTTTCTGAAGAAAGGACATTCGTTTGTTAGAGTCAATTAAGCACCCCAGAAAGTCAAGTCTTTGAGTGGGTGTTAGACATGACTTCTGAAGGTTCAACTTGAATCCTAGCTGGGAGAAGAGGGTCGAGGCCTTCTCTAGTGATTCCAATCTCCTGGATGCAGACTCTGCAGAGATCAGCATGTGATTCAAGTAAGAAAAAATGTGAACTCCTGGAGTCCAACACTGGGCACTACCAGAGAAAGACATTTGGTAAACAATCGAGGCACAGTGGAAAGCCCAAAGAGCAATATAGAGAACTGCTAGCGTGAACCACACACAACCAATCACCGATATTTCCTGAGCACTGACCAATGACGATATGGTTCATAGGCGGTTACTGGGCTATTGACAAAGGTCTTTATAAGCCTAGCCATGTGTGCCATTAAAAACTGCTAGAGAAACCCAATATAAAGGATCTTGCCTAAACTCAAGAGCTTATTTAGTAATGACTGTCTATATCTAGGAGAGTTGTAGGTGAAATCCCCGGCAGGAATTTACGGTTTTCCATCGAGGTATCCAGGCAACGCTTAAACAGGATCATAGAGGGGCTTTGTTTGATGTGAACCAGTAGCCTATTCCAGAGAAGTAGCAATCTCTGGGATACATATCTGCCTCTCCAGCAGATTCTATTTATGTAGCAGGCCAGGTTAAGGTCCCTAGAGTGGGTGACCCTTGCCCCATTTGACTTGTGGATGTGCAGCATTTCCATTAGGTTTGGATCTGAGATTGCTCTGTAAGCCAGGAACAAGTCTCCTTTAAGTAATCTGTATGCTACTGAGTACAGTGCCTTCAGTCTGTAAATGTATGATGTATGCTGGAAGCCCTGAATCTTCTTGGCTAGAAATCTCTGAGGTCTCTCAAGTTGCTGCAGGTGCCTGGTAAGGTACATACCAAAGGGAACACTGTACTGAATTACTGGCCTGATTAGGGTCGAGTACAGAGGTGTTATGACCTCTTTTACTCTTGAGGCAATGCCTTTGCTAATGAGGTGTGTGATGTAGAATGCCTTCCTTACCACACAGACACATGTCAGTCAATGTTTAGGCTAAAGTCAACTTGCATTCCCAAATCTCTCACTACAGAGTTGTTATTTAGGGTATTATTATTTTTATGATAGTCTGCAGGGATATCATTTTTACTGAAGGGGATGATAATGCATTTTTTGCACTGAGTTTGAGTCCATGGCTTTGGCACCAATAATTGGTTTGTGTATGTCCCTCTTGAAGTATATTGACAATATTTGGGGATTCAATGATTGCACCTAATTTGCAGTCATCAGCAAATGTAGTCAGCCAGAGCCCCTCTGTTTTGGCCTCAACTTCTGAGAAGTATATTCCAATCAATAGAGGTCCCAGCACTAACCCCTGTGGAACCCCCTGGTGACAAGTCTGCTGGTTGAGGTAAAATCCCCAACTTTGACTGAGTGTGATCTGTTGGTGAGCCAGTTAGCAACCTGCCTGACAACACAAAGGTTGCTATTCAACTGGGAGAGTTTATAAATGATGTCCAAATGTGGGATTATGTCGAAGGCCTTGACTAAGTGCAGATAATGAGGGGGAAGTAACGCAGATCACCTATATCAGAAGGTGCTCAAGTAGCAGAATATGTTCACAAACCACACCGACATTACTGCATACCACACAATTGGATGGGGGTCAGTACACCAACATTACTGCATACCACACATAGGGATGGGGGTCAGTACACCGACATTACTGCATACCACACACAGGGATGGAGGTCAGTACAGCGACATTGCCGCATATCACATAGGGATGGGGTTCATTACAGCGACATTACTGCATACCACACATAGGGATGGGGGTCAGTACACTGACATTACTGCATACCACACATAGGGATGGGGGTCAGTACACTGACATTACTGCATACCACACATAGGGATGGGGTCAGTACACCGACATTGCTGCATATCACACATAGGGATGGGGGTCAGTACACTGACATTACTGCATACCACACATAGGGATGGGGTTCAGTACACCGACGTTACTGCATACCACACATATGGATGGAGGTCAGTACACCGACATTACTGCATACCACACATAGGGATGAGGGTCAGTACACCGACATTACTGCATACCACACATAGGTATGCGTGTCAGTACACTGACATTACTGCATATCACACATAGGGATGGGGTCAGTACACCAACATTATCACACATAGAGATGGAGGTCAGTACACTGACATTACCGCATACCACACAAAGAGATGAGGGTCAGTACACTGACATTACTGCATACCACACATAGGGATGGGGGTCAGTATACTGATATTACCACATACCACACATAGGGATGGGGGTCAGTATACCAACATTAATCATACCACACATAGAGATGGGGGTCAGTACACTGACATTAATGTATACCACACATAAGGATGGGGGTCAGTACACCGACATTACTGCATACCACACAGAGGTGGGGTCAGTATACCAATGTTGCTGCATATCACACATAGGGATGGGGGTCAGTACACCGACATTACTGCATACCACACATAGGGATGGGGGTCAGTACACTGACATTGCTGCATACCACACATAGGGATGGGGGTCAGTACACTGACATTACTGCATACCACACATAGGCATGGGGGTCAGTACACCGACATTATTGTATACTACCCATAGTGACTGGGGTCAGTACACCGACATTACTACATACCACACATTGGGATGGGGGTCAGTAAACCGACATTACAGCATACCACACATACGGATGGGGGTCAGTACACCAAAATTACTGCATATCGTACATAGGGATGGGGGTCAGTACACTGACATTACTGTATACTACACATAGTGACTGGGGTCAGTCCACCGACATTACTACACATAGGGATGGGGGTCAGTACACTGACATTACTACATACCACACATAGGGATGGGGATCAGTACACCGACATTACTGCATACCACACATAGGGATGGGGGTCAGTACACTGACATTACTGCATACCACACATAGGGATGGGAGTCAGTACACCGACATTACTGCATACCAAACATAGGGATGGGGGTCAAAATAGGACCTCTGAGCTAATGTGCTGCAGTTGTTCAACTGATGTCTATTTAACTGCAAGACCTTTGTTCCTAATTATGAAGAGGTAAGTTTGAGCTTTCCAGCTAATGCCTGCTATACTCACCAGGTGCTTTCCTTTCCTCTGGTGTATCATACTCCTGTGGTTGTTAGTTGGGTATCTGCCTCTTTTCTGGATCCTTGGCCCTTGTTGTTTCCTATTTTTCCTCCATTATACTGCTGGCCTTCCTTTTTTATGGATTCTTGGCCCTTGTTGATTCCTGTTTTTCTCCATAATAGCAGTGGCCTTCCTCTTTTCTGTATCCTTGGCTCTTGTTGTTTCTTATTTTTCTCCACCGTGCCAATGCCCTTCCGCTTTCTTGGATTCTCTTTGGCTCCCATTCTATATTCGCACATTTCTTTTTTGTTTCCTATTTGGGTCTTGCTGCACTCCTCCAGGGAGTCTGGATCCATTTAAGTTCCTGGCTGACATGTACTGGTGCTTTCACAGTCTAGCAGCTTGTGTTTAGTTCAGTTTGTTCTCTCACTCCGTTATCTGGATCTGTGCACTCTTCTGTCTTTGGGTCTATGCACTGGTTTTGCTCCTTGTAACTCTTATAATTTTCCATGCTGACTCCTGCCTGTGGCAGATCATTTTTCCCAGAGGTTCCTAGCTACCAGCACACTTGAATAATTTATCTATGCCTGAAATTTAGAGGCTATCAGCTCTTCTATGCAACTTATAAACTCATCCTTTTGGAGAAGAGTGCATTAGATCAGTCAGGTAAGACCGTAATCAGTTGTCTTATCTTGGTTTTTCTTTTACATACTTAAGTAGCCATTCTTTTGTTCTGTAACTGTACACTTTACATGGCACATGTTTGGGGTGGAGGTGACCCGTGCCACTACCTCCTTACATCTCTGTGTATTCTCTCGATTGTTCCTTCCAGCTAAATAGGCATCTTCAAGGGTCTCACAATGCAATGCTTTATATAATTATCCAACTGATTATCTAGAATATATTCTGTAATTCCAATAAATATATATTTTCTTTTCTTTATATTTTCTTGGTTATCCAGCTTCCCTTTTATTTTTCATTTCTATTTTCATTAGATTTATCCTTTATAAACATAATATTAATTGTTTTCCTGTGGCCCACAGCTGGCTTCTGTTTCAGCAGCATAATCTTCCAGACTTACCAGTGTGCTCTACTGCCCTGATGCAGATTAATTTTAAAATGTGATGTCCTTTTATGGCCTAGAGAACATTTCTATGATAAGGCCCTTTTTACCATATTTTCTTCTCTTTGTTGGATGCTGTTGCTCTCCGGTCTTTTGGGAAACATTGCCACATTCTTTTTTTATAAATCTCATGGATTTTGGCCATGTTTGTTTGCTCTCTATAGGAGGCATCCTCAAAGTTCTTGGATCAGGCAGCCATATTGGCTGAGCTCTGCCGTCACCCCTCCCATCTTGGTAATTTGGTATCTCATTCTGTAAAGTGTAATATAGTGTTTAAAATTAAAAATGTTTAGTTCTACACCTTCACAGGCAAAATAAGGATTATATCTACTATATTAATCGAAGATTCATATAATTTATGTCATCAAGAGTCTGAAGGTTATTGTTGTTAAGGATCTGGGTTTTTTGTAACATGTTCATATTTCTTAAAAAGACACATATGTAATAAATTTAATAATGCAAACTATCTCCACTAGGACACACAAGGTTTTGTTTCCATTGTATATAACTCTGAGAAGGCTTCAGATCAAATATGGATTATGATTGTGTTTGTAGCCACTAACTGACATTGTATGTAATCATGATTAGGCCTCATACCAAATATGGGCTGTGATTCTGTTTGGACTTTGACATTTTTAGAACAGAAGGTTCTTAAAATTGGAAAATAAAATGACACAAAAAATCAAAATTGAAATTTTAATCTGTTTTTTCTACAAAAAAAGGCTTTTGAATTTTTGTTTTGACCCTTCCCCAAAACCGCATTTGAATAAAAAGTAATTTTTTGGGGAGATTTTTTAATTGGAAAATTTTTTAAATGGGGGAAAAAAAAGAAACTACAATATTGGGGAATATCTCGGTTTAAAACTTTTAAAAAAGGTTAAAGGGGGGTATTTAAGTTCATAATTTTTTACTGGCTAACCTCAAATCCTTTTTTAAAAGATGATAAAAATTTTTAATTTTTCCTAAATCCTAAAGGACACTTTTTATTGTGGGAAAACATGGGGCAACTTTTTCATTTTTTATCTGGCTTTTTATTATTTCAGCATTTAAACAGTAATTTTTAGCATTAGTTTTTCAATTTTTACAGCAAATCTTTAAATTTTCTTAACTGCATGCAAAAAACATTTTTTAATATTTTTCCCCCCGACAGAAAAACCCCCTTTTATTGTGATTTGTAAATGAAAAATAAATGTTTGTTTTTCACTTTAAAAACTTGGGGGTTTTCATGTTTTCCCTTTCCTTACTAAAATTTGGAAAAAAAATTTAACCCGTAATTTTTGGTATTCAGTTTTTTAATCCTAAAAAAACAAACACCTCCAATGTCTGTTAAAAAAAACCCCTAAAAACACCTTTGATTCCCATTTAATGCCAAGCAAATTTTTTTACACCATCCTTGGGTCAATGATTTTTTAATTAAATTTTCCAAAATCAGTTTTTTTCAGAAAAAAGGGGGTCCATGAAAGGGGAAACCCTTAAACCTTAAAATTTAAAACCCCCTCTGAAAAAGCAACAATTTAAAAAAAGCAGTAGAAATAAATTTATTGTTAAACTGCATTACCCCGGTTTTGGAAAAGGGTGGGCCCCCTTTTAAACAGACAAAAATACCACACGGGTGGGCCCTTCAGTAAACAAAAACTAATTTTTGGGACTGCTTGTCTTATTAATTTTGTTTTAAATTTTTAATTTAATTTTTGTTCCTTTGATTTAAATTTTTTTGGTTGTTTAAATTCTCATGTATGAAATAATATTTCAGATGAAAGGCCTTTTAATTGAGGAACTTCTTCATTTTCAAAACCAAACAAAACTGGAATTATCAACACTTTTTATTTCTGTATTTATTGCCCCCTATTTTTTAAATGTTAACCTTTCCCCGTCCCGTCCAGGTTTTTAAATCTAAGTCCCAAGGGCATTTCCCCTTCAAGGAGTGCCCCCATTGTGGACCCTGATTTTAATGAAGAAGAAAGGGGTTTTGAATGTTTTGGATTTTTTTTCTGGGCTTATTTAACCCAAAATTGTTTAGAAAATTTTTAATGTTTTAGTTTTTTTTGTTTATTAGATTAATTTTTTTATGGGTGGGTTTTTTTTTATTTTTCTCATTTGTAACATAAATTAAGATTTTATGTATTTAAATTGGGATTTGAATAGATATGTGCTTTCCAAAAAAATTTTTCTTCGTGAAATGCAGGGAAAAAAAACAAAACTTTTTTAAAAATTACTTCAAAAGGGGTTTGCATTCCCTCTCCAAAATTTGGGTTTTCAATTCCATTCTTTAGTTTAAATTTTTATTTTGTTTCTTTTTAAAATGAAGAAAAACAAAAATTTTGTGTCCTCAGTTTAAATTGTAGCCCCCATTTTTGACCATGATTTTAATGTTTGGGTTAAAAAAGGGTAAAAGTTGTAATTTTCTTGGGTTTAAAAATAAGTTTCTGTCCCCAAATGTCTATACCCCTTTAAAAGGGGCAAAATGGCCCTAGCAAAGTTTAAAAGTTTTTAAAAAAGTATTTTATGTTTATAAAAAATTTTCCCCCCATTTGTAAAATTGCAGGGAGGGGAAAAATCCCCCCTTGGTTTTATTTAAACTTGCAAAAACCTGTTAAAATAAAGTGATAAATTAAAAAATTGTTTTTAATTTTTTAATTTGAAATCAATTTTAAAAAAAAAAACATATTTTTCTAAAAAATCCCAAAACCTAAAATAGCTCATTTTTTAGGAATCCCGTTTTTTCTATCTTTTTTATTAAACAGTTTTCTTTTACAAGGAGTAGTTTTCATTCCTTTTTAAATTTTTTCATATTCATTCCCAAAATTAAATTTTTACCAAAATTTTTTCTTAAATGAAAAAAAAAAACAAAAGTTCCATTTTAAACTTTTTCATTTTCCATTATTTTAAGCAATGATTTCCTTTGAATTCCGGGGAACATTTTGGTATAAATTTTTTCTAGCAAGGGTTTTTTCTGTTTCCCGATTTTTTTTTAAGGGTTGTTAATTTTCCCAAACTGTCTAAATATCCCTTTTTTAAATTTCCCCATGAAAATCCGGAAAATTTTGTTTTTTTTCTTTAGGAAAAGAGGGTGTAAAATAATTCGATTGTTTTTATTCTTTTTCTGCATTTCTCCCTTCTGGTTTACCCCCCCCTGGGGGGGTTTCTTGGGGTTGAATAACTGGGATATTGTTAACCTTTAATTTTTTGGTTCCCCCCAAAATCCCGGTTTTTTTTACTTCTTAAACCTTTTTAAAAAAATTTAAATTTTCGAAAAAATTTTTTCCCCTGCAAAGCCTTTTTGGGCCTCTTTCCTTTTACTGGGCCTTTATGGTTTTTAAACTTTTTTTTGTTCTCTTTTAAACTTTCCCCTTTACATTTTGTTAAATTTAAAATGATTTTTTCTATTTATTTGGGGTCTGAAACCCCTAAAGGGTTTTTTACCCCAAACCCTTAAGGCCTGCAAACATTTAACTGTTTTTAAGCGGTGCCACATTTTTTAGTGTTTTTTTTTTAAAATTTTCCGTTATAAATTTTTTGGGAAAAGGTGATTTTAAATTTTTGTTTTCATTTCTTTGATATAAATTTTTTTTATTTTTTTTGACTTTTCCTTTTTTTTTAATTTGTTTATTGATTTTTAGCTGTTTTTTTAATTTTTTGTCTTTTTTTAATTCCACTGGTTTTTTTCTCTCCTTTTACCTTCGTTGTTTCCCCTTTTCCCTGGGTTTTTAATTTTTTAATTTTTCTTTTTAAGGTAAATTTGAGTGTTCCCCCATCAAAACTTGTTTTTTGGGCCCCCTTTTCTTTTCCTTCTGTGGGATGGCCCCCTGAAATTTTTTCCTTAAAGGGTCCCGGAATTTTACAAAAGAAATTGATAAATTTTTTTCCTCTCTATTAAATTTTTTTTCTTTCAGTACCCTTTTTATCCCTAAAATTAAATTCTTTAAAAAAATGTTCTACTTCAAAACCCTTTTAAGATCATTGGAATAAAGGGAAAGGCCCAACCAAAAATATTTTTAATGCAGTCCGTAATCCCAAGGTGAGGGCTGAAAGCACCCCCCCTTTTAAATCAAAACATATTCCCAAAATGTTCTAATTTTCTTTGGGTTGTACCAAATTCCGGGGATTTAAAGGGAAACCCTCTAAACAAAATTTTTTAAGTTTCCCAAAAAAAATTTTAAATTTTTATGAAGTGGTTTTGCTTAAAGTTCCCAAAAGTTTCTTTTTCTTTATTCTTTCCCAATAAGGTTCCCAAAATCCCGGGAAAAAGGTTCTTGAAAACCGTTAAAATTTTTCTTTAAAACTTATGGTTTTGAGAAGGATTTGTGTTAAACTTTACCCCTAAAAGGGTTGGGGCTCCCAACTTAAAACCGCCCTTAAATTTGCTCCGGTTTGTTTTAAAAATAGGGGGGGTTTTTTTGGTTTTTTTATAAAGGTCTTTTTTCCCTTTAGTGGTTTTTGAGGGTTTAAAAAAACATGACGAAGGGGGTTTAATTTTTGGGACCTTTCTTTTGCCCCCGGGGAAAAAGCTTTCAGCCAAAATTTCGTTTAAAATGATTGCGGTAAATAAAAGGAACTTTAATTTCCTTTTAATTGGATTTCGGGATTTGTTAAAGGTTTTTCTTTTTGAAAAAATTTTTTTCATTTTTGTTTTAATGCCCCCCTTTTTTAGTTAAATAACCGAATCCTTTTAGTTGTTGTTGTAAGGGTTTTGAATTTTCCCCACTGTTTTTTAAATCCCTGGGGAAACCTTTTCCAATTGCTTTTTTAATTTTTTAAAAAAAGAAAAAGATGTGGGCCATCCCCCAAAAACGGTTGGAACCCAAAACTCCTTGGTCATTTTTTGGGACCCGAAATGTTTTTAAAAAAGGACGTTTTTTCTTTGCAATTGGAAAGCCCAAAAAAAAAAGTTTTGTAAATTTTTGACCCTTTCTGACACCCCCCTTTAAACCTTTTTTTCTGCCCAGTTTTAATTGTTCCCAAATTTCTCCCCTTTCATAAAGGGAAAACCCGGGCTCGGAACATTAAAAAAAACATTGCTGAAAACCCCACCCCAAAGGACCCACAAAACATTTAAAAATTAAAAATTTCAGTTTTCCCGAATAAAAACCCCATTTTGAATTGCTGAACAAATTTCCCCGCCCCCAAAATAAAAAATTTTCCCAATAAGAACCCACACCACTATTTAACACAGGTTCTTTCCCCAAATTCTTTCTTTTACCCTTTTTCCAATGTTAGCCCCAGGGGTCAAACATGACATCTAAAAATTTTTTAAAAATTTCGAATCCCTAACCCCAGAAAAGGGGCCCGCTTTTGGAAAAAAATCTTTTTAGTTAAAAAAAATTTTTGGGTATTGGGTCCTTAACCCCCCCTTTGGGGGAAAATTTTAACATTTCTTTGGTTTAACTCAAGATTTTTAAAATGGGGGAAAAGGGGTCCTAGAAATCTGGGTTTTGTTAGAGGGGGCCCAAAACCCAAAGGTGGGCCAACCAACAAATTTTACGTAAATTTGGGATAGAATGCTATGTTTAAAAACGTTTTGGGATTTGGGAAATTCCAAAACTTTATTTCCTTTAAGAAAAATAAGGGCTAACCCCAGAAATTTAGTTGGGGGCTTATTTAAAAGGAGTTTTTTTTAAAAAAAAGGTTTTTTAAATTTCCCCCAAAAAAAAGGCCCCAAAGGGAAAAATTTTTAAAAAAGGTTTTTTTCCCCCAAAATTTTTTTTTCCCCGGGGAAAAAAAAAAAAAAGGGGGTTTTTTTCCCCCAAGGGGCCCCAAAACGGGCCTTAAAAAACCCAAAAGGGGCCCAAAAAAAAAAAAAAAAAAAACAAAAAAAAGGAAAACCAAAAAAATAAAATAAAAAAAAAAAACAAAATAAAAAAAAAAAAAAAAAAAAAAAAAAAAAAAAAAAAAAAAAAAAAAAAACAAAAAAAAAAAAAAAAAAAAAAAAAAAAAAAAAAAAAAAAAAAAAAAAAAATTTTTTTCTTTTTTTTTTTTTTTTTTTTTTTTTTTTTTTTTTTTTTTTTTTTTTTTTTTTTTTTTCCTTTACCTTTTTTTTTTTTTTTCTTTTTTCTTTTTTTGTTTTCTTTTTTTTTTTTTTTTTTTTCTTTTTTTTTTTTTTTTTTTTTTTTTTTTTTTTTGGAAAAAGGGGCCCCCCCTTTGTTTGGATGTGAACCAAAAAAAAAAAAGTTTTTTTAAAAAAAAAACCCCATAACCACCAGAAAAAAAGGGAAACCTGTTAGCTGAAGTACCCCCATAACCACCAGAAGAGGACCCACAGTCTATAGGTGGTGAAAGACTATCAAGGCATGCATTACTAGTAAAATCCCCATGATATTGAAGGGCTATCATGTGTCCTTGGACCCCGAGTGGCCTGCCCTTGCACACCCATTGACACAGCTCCCCATGCAAAGTTGGACGAACCTGTCTGAATAGATTGTTCCAGAAGAGGTGGGAAGAAGGGAAGTCCTAGACTAATACTCAGCTGTAGTCTCATGTGATGAAGGACCACGTCGGTAACTGAGATTCCAGGAATGTAGGCGCTAGGTCCAACAGTTCTTTACATACCATTGAATTTTCCACATGTGAGGATGAGCTAGTGGTATCATGAGAATCATGGATGCTGTATGTCATAGAATTTTTAGGAATTCTGTTGTTGAGGGAAAAGTCCTCCTGGAGAATTCCTGAAACACCATTTGGTAAGTTAGGACCTTGTCTTTCTGAAGAAAGGATATTCATTTGTCGGAGTCAATTAAGCACCCCAGAAAGTCAAGTCTTTGAGTGGGTGTCAGACATGACTTCTGAAGGTTCAGCTTGAATCCTAGCTGGGAGAAGAGGATCGAGGCCTTCTCTAGTCATTCCATTCTCCTGGATGCAGACTCTGCAGAGATCAGCACGTGATCCAAGTAAGAAAAAATGTGAACTCCTGGAGTCCAACACTGGGCACTACTAGAGAAAGCCATTTGGTAAACAATCAAGGCACAGTGGAAAGCCCAAAGAGCAATATAGAGAACTGCTAACTTGAACCACACACAACAAATCACCTATATCTCCTGAGCACTGAGCAATGATGATATGGTTCATAGGCGGTTACTGGTCTATTGACCCAAAGGTCTTTATAAGCCTAGCCATGTGTGCCAATAAACTGCTAGAGAAACCCAATGTAAAGGATCTTGCCTAAACTCAAGAGGTTCTTTAGTAATGACTGTCTATATCTAGGAGAGTCGTAGGTGAAATCCCCAGCAGGAATTTATGGTTTTCCATCGAGGTATCCAGGCAACGCTTAAACAGGATCATAGAGGGGCTTTGTTGGATGTGAACCAGTAGCCTATTCCAGAGAAGAAGCAATCTCTGGGATACATATCTGCCTCTCCAGCAGATTCTATTTATGTAGCAGGCCAGGTTAAGGTCCCTAGAGTGGGTGACCCTTGTCCCATTTGACTTGTGGATGTGCAGCATTTCCATTAGGTTTAGGTCTGAGATTGCTCTGTAAGCCAGGAACAAGTCTCCTTTAAGTAATCTGTATGCTACTGAGTACAGTGCCTTCAGTCTGTAAATGTATGACATATGACTTACAGTTTCAGAGCAGTCCTTGGTCAACTGTGATTGTTTCTTAACACATACTTGTCTTTGCTTTGTGATTGTTTCCTGCCACTCATACAAGAACCTAACAGGGTCTCTACCCACTTCACTACCCACCCTGCCCCCAATTTCCTCCCGCCCCCAGTGGTCCCACCTTTATTGCACTCAAACCCCTCCCATCTTTCCAATAGCCAACCACAGCGCTAACCCAACACTACCTCCTCCATCTTCCCTCTACTATCACACCTCCTCAACTAACATGTACAAGCATACCTTTCCTTTGCTCACTGCATGCACTCTTCTTGCATATCTTACATCCTACCAAAGCTCCATCATTCCCCCACTCAACCACTACCACTGTACTACTACTCACACCACCACCCATGTCTCACCCATACTCAGCTCCCCTCCCACCAGCTCAAGAACCATCCCTATGCACCCCCCTACATATTCTACCAACTATATTACTCAAGCGTAAAGCATCCCTACAACAACATAGTAACCCTCCCACCATACCTATACCCACAGGCACAATCATAAAGTTTCCCTTATAAACAAACACATTCAAAACTGAGAAAACTAATAATCACATGCATCAAAACTAGCCCTAAGTGGAGACATCTACCCCAACCCTGGCTACCATCTCAACCCCAATCCTCATAATCACACTAGAAACCACAACTTTTCCCATATTACAGCCAATAGAAAGCCAAGTGACTTCCTTCTACTAAGCCTAAATATTGAAGTATATCCAACAAAGTCCATGAACTCCATGCCACCATAGACTTATATTCCCCAGATATAGTCATCCTGACAGAAACCTGGTTAAAACCTCACATTACCAGTGAGCAAATACTCCTACAGGTTTACTGCATACTAAGAGTAGACCGGCTAAACAAAAAAGGAGGTGGTGTAGCTATAATATTTAAACAGCATCTAAACATCCAGATCTTAAAATCATCAGCTCCACAAATGGGCAATGAAGAAATAATATACACCAACCTCAAAATTAATCAAAACAAAACCATCAACATAATTGGATGCTACTTCCCACCTGGCCAAAACATCCCTCCACTAGAAAACCTCCTCAGCTGGTCTACCCACCATCTCCCCCAAGAAACTATCATCTTAGGTGATTTCAATATTGACTGGCAATCCTGTTCTGGCAACAATCCAACCCATCATGTACACCTTCATGGCTTCACCCAACTAGTCCAGTCACCAACAAGGATAAATAAATCTCCAGCAAGCACACTACCCTGGATTGGATACTAGTCAGTAAGAGCCCCCAGTCATATATAACAGGCTGCTTATCAGATAGCCTCAGTGATCACTCCCCAACATTCCTACTCAAAAATACCTATACCAAGCTAAACCTGTCATCTATCATCAAATACGTAAAAAAATAAACTTTAACACACTCACATTCATCTCATCCCTCAAAGAATGTAACTGGCATGCTCTAAAGTACCTTAGTCTAGATGACGCAGTTGAATTTTTTAATACTACCTTCCTGAACATCCTTAATTACCATGCCCCCATAAGATTTTCCAGAACCAAAGCACAACCCTCCCCATGGCTACAGAAAACCACTAAGTCAGAAATAAAAAACAGGGATAAAGTCTGGGAGCACTGGCGCAAAACCAAAACCCCCCTCAGCTAGACAGAAATTCCTAGAACTAGTCAAAAAGCTAATAAAACAGGACAAATTCCAATACTACCAGTCTGCCCTAGACTCCTCACAACACAGCCCCAAACAATTCTGGTCCTCCATAAACTCCATCCTCCACCCAGGTAAAGTCAGTACCCCTCCTCCTAACATCCCCCACTCCTCAGAAAATATTTCTACCTCATTCAACACACACTTCACCCAAACCATACTATCACTAGCTAAACAATACAACCCCCCTCCCCTCCAACCTACACCTTCAACTAGTAATCTCCCCACTGCCTTCTCTTTTTCTCCTGTACCTACCTCCAACATAAAGAAACTCTTAACTAAACTTAAAACCCACCAAATTAGCAGCAGACAACCTCCCAAGTGAATACTTACAAATCGCAGCTGATGCTCTGGCCTACCCAGTATCCATCTTGATTAACCGATCTCTGTCAGAAGGTTACGTTCCCACACTGTGGAAAGTCTCACATATAATTCCCCTCCACAAAGGTGGACCCTCTGCAGAACTAACCAGTTACCGTCCCATAGCTATTCTCTCTCCACTCTCCAAAATACTAGAGAGATGCATACACTGTCAGGTCTCAGACTACCTCCTTACTAACAACCTCCTTTCCAGTACTCAGCATGGTTTCCGACCAAACCATAGCACCACCACTGCCTTACTCTCCTTTACTAACACTATCCTTCAGCATAAAAACAATGGCTATCTCTCCTCTGCTACTTTCCTAGACCTATCTAAATCATTTGACATGGTCCCACACAAACAACTTATCTCTGTCATCAATAACCTATCCTTCTCACAATCAGTCACCAACTGGTTTCAGAGTTAACTGTCTGACCGCCAACAATCCATTGTATGGCAGAATGACATATCTCCCCAACTACCTGTCTCCATAGGGGTTCCCCAAGGATCCATCCTTGGACCCCTACTCTTCTCTGTTTACACCAATAATTTAGCCTCTGCCACCAAACATGGCACACTCATCCAATACGCAGATGACTCGACCATCATCTGCTCAGCCCAGTCCCTACCCAAACTGCAAAAAGTCACACAGGAAGCCTTTACCTCCGTTGAAACATGGCTATCCGATGCCCAATTAATACTCAACCCAAACAAAACTAAACTACTCATCTTCCAACCCACCAAACATACTCAAAACAACTCTCACTTTAACATCACAGCAAAAGACAACACCACTATATACCCAACTGAACACACCAAATTGCTAGGAGTGGAAATAGACAATAAACTAAAATTTGACATTCACATATCCATGACCATAAAAAAGTCCACAAAAAAATAGGAGCATTATACAGAAATAAACAATTTCTCACCAAAGCTGCAAAGATTTCAATAGCAAATTCCCACCTTATCTCCACCCTACTTTATGCCTCTCCAATATATACTAACCTAAGGCAATGTGATCTAAACAAGCTAGAGACCTGCTACAACAAAATCGCCTAATTCATACAGGGCATCCTACCGTAGTCACCACTGTCTCTCACTTGCTGAACTGGGCTGGCTTGAACTCCCTCACCTCCTTCAGTGGTATCAACTCTCACTCACCCACAAACTAGTAAACTATCCACTAAATGTCCCATCCCTTCAGAATCTACTCCAACCCTATCGCACCACCAGACCACTAAGATCCAGCAACAAAAATCACTTGCAGATCACTAAAGCCAATAACTCTGCTGGTGAAGCACTATTCTCTTGCGCCATAGCCAAATTATGGAACTCACTCCCACCCAGAATTACCTCCGTACCATCATGCACCCACTTCAAAACTTTACTAAAAGCGCACCTAAAAACATGCTGGCTATGCCCTTGCAACTCCCACTCTAATATCATCCACCCCATCCAAATACTACCTTTCTTTCCACTCCACTAACTACCTTGATTATAGCAAGCTCAGATGCTCATAAGCCTAGTACTTTTTATACAGCAGGAACTTATCATTGTTACATTTGTTAATGCATGTTATGTACTTCACAAAT
>NC_056747.1:113217588-113275088 GCF_019279795.1 Protopterus annectens | reverse complement strand
TTATTCAAAATGATGTGTAATAACAATGCTAAGTATACAATTATATAGGTTTTTAGGGTTCTTGTACACAGACCTGAATAAGTCTAGAAGGATGAAAGCGATCTTTGTTAACAATAGGTTATGAAAATAGAAATTGATTTTTACATGCAAAATGTATATGTATATATATATATATATATATATATATATATATATTTTTTTTTTGATTGCCAAATGAACTAAGGTTGATATATTTCCAGCCATGTAGTATATTGTCTTGGATAAAATCACAGACTTAATAATCTACTTAATAATTTGGTTAAATAAGAGGTACCACATCATTATAAATTTTATTTAAAGTACATAAGTGTTATGTATTATTATGACAGCTACTAGGTAGGGCAGGACCAGCTCGAATATCATACTGATGGGGGAAGGGATGTGAATTTAACATGTGTACCAATAACACTTTGTTTTACAGCACAATAAACCACTCCCATGCCTGATAAAAAGTATGTATATATTTAGAAAGATTGTGAGGAAATTATTACTCTATTTTTGTTTTACTTGGATCGCTTGTCTGTGTACTTAATAAAGGATTTTCGACTGGAAACAGACTGCCTGTCTTGCTTGGATTACTTTTGAATACTTAGTAATGCTGTACAATTATATTTTCTATTATTACATTTTGTTTTATTTTGACTTAAGACGAGTTTATGTTCGCTACTTCTACTACTATTGTCTGATCTGATTAATATACAGTGATTAACTAGAAATATATGGACTGAAAATCTTCCACACAGAGAAGTTTCTTACACTGTTTTGAAATGTCGGAATTCAATATGTCGAGACCGAATAGTGGAAAGTGCAGTTAACCAAAACTACACTGTGCCGAATCCGCAAATGTCGAATCCGCCGCTATCTTGATGTTGCGTTTGTGGTGTGGTTTGTAGATTTATCTGGGGTTTCTGGTAAGTGTTGTGTGTTTGAGGATAATGGGTAGGGATTTTAATGTGTGTGAGTGTGTGCGGTGGTGTTTTTTTTGTGTTTGTGTGTTTAGTGCGACCTCGGAGTTAGAATATATAAGTAGGGGGGTGTGGGGGGTGCAGAGGGGGCTTGCTCCCCTGCTTATAGGTAGGTTGTGTGTTTGTGTGTATTGTTATGTTTGTTTAGTTAGGTAGGTGTATGTGTGTGTGATTATGTACTGGTTTGTGTGTGTGTGTGAATGGTCGCGATTGTAGTATTCGTGATTGTGGGTTTTCATGTATGTGGTTTTTTGACTATTCAATCTCGAAATACTGAAATTCGACATTTCAGTATTTCGAGATTGTATAGCGAATCTATATATATATATATATATATATATATATATATATATATATATATATATATAAATATTTACAAAATTTACATCTACTACAAATATATGTACCTATCCTGTTCGTATGTACTCTATTAAATTTCACCTGTTCTTTGTAACATAACCTTTTTTTTAAGTTACAAGATCTCTTGCAACCAAAACAAGTACCTTGCTCATACAAATGTTTAAGTTCTGGAACATGCGACAAAACTGACCAATGTTTCTTAATATATGTCTGACCTTAAATGTATTACGATCAAAAGTAAACATACCATAACAAATATCAATTTTATTTTTAGTTTTATTGTTACTTATAGTAGAAGATGTAACCGCAGTAGAATCAGAGCCTACTTGATTTGAAAGATGGGGGTTAAATATAGATTTTCTATTCTTCAAGATCATTTCCCCATCTTTATTAAGGACATTTTGATGGTAACCCTTTCCACAAAAATCACTGACCATAATATCAAATTGATTTAAAAACCTACTGTCATCTGTATTTAATCATGACAACCTACCCATTTGGTTTCTAATGATATTATTAAAAATAAATGATAGATAAATATTTTGTCTTGACCTCTTAACTTCCTTAGTGTATGAAGTAGTTTGAATCTGCCCTTTGATGTTTGTAAATATTCTATAAAATTATGCTAATCAATCAAAGAACGTTCTCAACTCAAAAACAGGTAGTCTGTGAAATGTTTATAGAAAAGAAATTCTTACAATATTTATTATGAAAATTAGAAAAAAATATATTTATTCTCCCCAAAATTCATAATAGTGTTGGCGTACATATTGGCCACGGGCATACCCATGGCCACAGCTTTGACCTGCTTAAAATATTGGTCTTGAAAAATGAAAATACTGTTAGATAGAACAACTTCTAACAACTTACTAATCAAGTCAGTATTAAATTATACTAAACTAGCTTGAGCCAAAATATATTTTTTAAAATGTCAATACCGTCATCATTTGGAACGGACGTAAAAAGAGATCCAGCACCAAGAGTAACAAAATAACATCATTAGATTCTTTTGATAAAGACAGTTGTTCTAAAATATCCCTGGTATCCTTCACTATTGTATTCAATGTCTGTAAAACTGCTTTCAATTCATTTTCCTAGAATTTGGATATAGGCTCAGTAACCCACCCTCTAGCCTAAACTATAGATCTCAAGGGAGGGTTACTGAGTGATTTGTGAATTTTGGGAATTCCATAAATGAAAGGAACAGTTATAGCATCACTACATAAAAAACATGAGAACCTTGAAAAGGGTATTTAGAAAGGATAGGTCCAAAAGTTGTCACCATGACAGCTCTTTTAGGGACCTAGGAAAATTTTGGAGTAGAAACCTTTCATCTTTTCTGAAGGAGGGATCAATTCTATGACCCCTGAGTCCAGCATCTGCTGGAGTGTATGAGGGAATAGCAAAGTCTGGTCCAGTAGGTGAGTGGGTACCCCTTGAACTGAGGCAAACGTTTCTTCCACTGTTACCTGTACATGTGCCAACAACGTTGAGCACCCTTATGACGGAAACTACTGATGATCACGCGGCCTTGTTGAAAGTTAAGTTTTGAGATGGAGACACTAGAGGGAGACTTGAAAAAGGTGGATACTGTACCTTGGCAGAATCATAGGTTGGATGGGGGAGGGATTCTCCTTTTTGGGAAAGGACCCCCTCTTGTTAGGTTTGGTGGAATTCTTGCTCTGCCATTTCCTTTTAGAGTCTTGGCTTTTGTTTGGCTGAGACGTCTCTTTGTTGGGCTGTTGAAAATGATCCTGGTCATTGGAGGAAGACTTCAGAATATGACACCCCTTAAATTAGTTAACCCCTGTTAGGACCGTGTTTAAGGGCCTGATTAGCTGCTGTACATTCACAGTCTCATTATTAACTCCTCACAAACGTTTTTACTGTGCAACCAGATATTCGTCCTTATCACCACAGGCATCACTACATTTGTAGAAAAAGCATCACCCCCTTCCAAGACACAGTTTAAAGCATGTTTAGACACTTGAGAAACATGGGACACAAAATCTTTGACACAGACTTTTGTTCAACAGGTAATGATGCAGCAAACTTGTCTAAACTATACATGCATCTCAACACAAACTTCCACATAAACACTGGTATTTAAACACCTTAAAGGCTACCATGTTGGACTGTGACAGGATTCTACCACTAGCCTAGCTTATTGTCAGGGACAGGGTTTAATAAAGACAGTCTTTTTGTTGAAAGATGTCACTGGGGACAGAGCAACAGGATCTGCAGATGAGGGGGCTTGGAGACCAGGCATGGCTGAGCACACCCCAAATTTCTTAACCAGGTTTATTTATTTATTTATTTGGGGAAGACTCATTCAGTAGAGTAGACTTGCAAGTTTTCTTGAAAACATCACTAAACATTGAAATTAATGAAGGGAAGGTTGATGCATCTAGGTCTTCATCCTTCAAAAGATCATATACCCTGCTGACCTTAAGAGCAGCGGAATATTGCTCCCAGTTGTATATATCCCTTAATCTAGCCAGCATTTGTGAAAAAGAAAACATCTGTGTGGATTCCTGCACCTGTTCATCATCAGAAAGCTGACTGATCAGACTCTGACAGTTCTGAAATGTCAGATTCCAAATACATTTCAAAATCGGGATCCATAGGTGGTTGAATGGGGGTGTGAGCCCTGGCATTACTCAAAACCTGAGTTTGTACCATGTAATCAACTGTATGAACAATGGATCTAGCCATAGCCACCAACTCAAGTGAAAACCCAGTCAGAGACTGTTGCCCTGTGATGTGTGGGCCTTCTGTCTCTTTTTTGCATGCATTAAACAAGTGGAGAATGCCAGAGGGGAGGCATATCAATACTAACACCGAAAGAGTTTGGATTTCCCATACCTGAAACAGGCAATGGTACAGCTGCAGAGGATGTTTAACCCTCATGTCATTCACAGTTGTGGTACCACTGCCACACCATGGGACCTGGAGGCAAAAGTAGGCGAGTGGCCCAAGCCTGCTTAAGGTTATCTTGGAGTCAGGATCCATAGGCTGAGATATATTTTTTGACTTATTTCTATGTTTTTTAGGTGCACAAAGTGTATATGGTGGTGGTGGTGGTGTGGGTACTGTATCTGATTCTATCAAATCAGAGGACAAAAAACTAGCCAAATCAATGCCAAGTACTGGCTACATAGTCAGCCCAGTAAAAAAATGGCAAAATCTAATTATTTTCCCTCTAAAATAGCTTTCTAAAGACTATTTCTATAGGGATACTATTCTGAACACTGCACTGAGAAAGTGGCAATACTTTCAATAAGACAATTCAAAGCACAAAATACATCCACAAAAGGCCCCTGATTTTGTAAAAAAGCTATTTTCAATCCAAATGAATGGATACAGCCCCAAAATGTATTAGACAAGAGATAAATCATAACCTGATGACAAATTCCTGTCAGAAATGTTTAGCATAAAAATGGTAGCAAAATTATGATTTAATTAAAAAAAATGTAAATGCTGTAATCCTGCTCAATCACTTCAAATAATCATAAACCCTAATTAAAAATGCAACATCAGCAAGTTTTTCTGTGAAGACTTCCAAATGAAGCTGTAATCAACAGGTTGTACTATATTAAAGTAAAAATGGAAGCATATACAAAAATTATAATCATAAAAAAACAGTCAAAGCAGCAGACTACATTATTCAAGCACTGACAGAAAAAGCAGATGAAAAAAATAAAACCCAAGAGGGTTCCTTATCGGAGTTCAGCAACTGAGATATCCAAAGACAGGAGCAGTCTTCTCAGAGATCCTTCTCTTACTATGGCACTGGAAAATGGAACAAGTCCTGTCTGTGTGTCTCCGTACTTTCAAGTGATTTTTCCTTCACAACTACAGACAGGCAGGGGAGGAGCCATGAGCTTTGGTAGCCAGCCAGAGATAGGGTAGCAGGGCAATACTATCCCACATGCCAGTAAGGTAGTGTGTTTGTTGAATATCTCAAGCATAAGATTAAATCCTACAAAGCCAGGCACAAACTGAATATTGATACCTCCTCCAAGGATAATTATAAAGTTAGAAATGCTGAATACTGCATTGAGCTGGTCTGTATTGGAGCTAACTTTTTAGATCTGGAAGACATCACCAATATACTAGTATTAGACAAATTTAGTTCCAAATCCACCCCACCTTCTGACCTGTTTGTCCCATCTCAAAGTCACCTCTGCCACACATCAAAGTTACTTTAGAAAAGGTCCTAGACAGTCTCTCCAAAACCAAAAGAGCCTAGCTCAATGGGTTTTGACAACATACCAGACTGTCCACTAGTCAACACTAAGCACAGCCTCACTTTTAGTCTCATAAAATGTCTTTAACCTCAGCATCTCCACTGGACATTTACCAAAAACTTGAAGAGAATAGCCCGTGTACTACCCTTACAATAAGGGGCCATAACTTAGCTCTGGGAACTGCAGACCAGTTAGCCTTAATTGTTTTATCTATAATGTAGTGGACTGTATTATAATGGAATTCAAAAAAGGGCCTTTGTCACTATTCTACAATGTAGCATCATAAATAAGCTCTCTCACTTAAACATCAAACCCTACATAATTGTTGAAATGCCAAATGCCTCACAAACAGAATCCATGCAGTCAGGCTTGGTGGCATACTTTCTCATAAAAATCTTGCCACCAATGGACTATCACCGGGTTCCATGCCACCAGTGGTGTACCCCAGGGCTCCATGCCACCACTGGTGTACCAAAGGGTTCCATTCTGCCTCCTTTTGTCTTTGCCATATACTTCTCTGATGCCAAAGATGACATCATCTGGAGGACGATGTTTGCTGATGACTGCAAACTGGGTGCTGTTGTAAACTCCCCAGTGATATTCATTTCCTGAAAGAAGGGCTAAATGATACTAAATCATGATGTCAAGATAATAGTCTAAAGCAAATGCAATATAGTACTCTTTGGGAAACAAGAATACACCTGCACCTACCACACTGATAATACTCAACCCAAAGCCGATTCTTTTATTGGAGACTTAAGCATGTTTGTGAACAATGAGCTCTTGTTTGATTGATTTGTCAATTGTCATTAGGAAATCCTTCTTCTTAGTGCAATGAATTATTTAAGATACATCCTCAAGAGCAAGAAATTTGTTTTTCCTCTCCTTCCTGGTAAGGATCATAGTAGAATACAGTGCTCCCTCAACATGTACCTATCCATGAATATTGCCCAACTCAAAAAACCCCAGTGACTCTTAAAAGAATTGGCTATGTCCTCCTTAAGTTATTCTTAATGATTAAAAGCTGTTTTGCTCTTCTTTATCTCTCATAGATTAGTACATTGGGACTTCTGCTTGTCCTTTAAAAAAATGACGTTTTTTACCCTGCTACTACATAGGCCAAAAAACGTTAATGCCATCAGTATCTCCTCTAGGGACATAAATCTGCTTTGAAACATTAATTCAACATGTTGGTAAGATAGTTATTGTCCCCAAATGATCCTCTACCTATAGAATAAGCTAATGCTCAAATCGAACAAAGTTCCCTCGTAGTATTCTTTAAAACATCTCTTGAATAGTGGATGGGGATCTGAATGTTTACCCCAGGGCTTTCCCTTTTGGCACTTATTGACAGCGGGTAGAAATAACAGGACTGCAGTTGGTAGGCTCTTAATGGTCTACTGAATTGCTTAGCCTAATATGAACCTATGAAAACAAAAGTATAAATAGAACAGAAACATTAGGTTACTAATACTCTGCCCCCAAACTATGAAAGGGTGCTTTAGTCAAACACACCTGCAGAAAAGATGCCGGTGATCCTTACAAAAATGAGTAACTTTACACAGAATAACAGAAATAGTGATGACTGAGCACTTAACTGTAAATACCCACCTCATCTTTACTCTAAATTACTTACATTATATTGAATGTGACTGCTACTGGTTCTTCTTGAAAAATGTAAACATTTTGTCTGTGTTGTTTTATCTAGAATGTGTCTATTTATTTACTATTGTTATCTTGGAATGTTCAGTTGGGAGGTCCCATTTTCACTGGAGCCCTAGACAGGAAACTCCAAGACAGTAAACAATAACTAGAAAACAAGAAGTTACAATAGACATTACACAATTAAATAGCTAACATAAGTTTCATAATTCAAATGATGTACATAGCATGTTTCTAAAAACAGTAAAAAAATTAAGTACACACATTGATTCAAATTAAGCCAGTGCTATGGATAAAGGTGATAAAGCACTAACTTCAGTGAAGGCTACTTCGGTTTATATAGCAGCCTGGGCATCTCAGACACTGGCAGGGGAAGGATGGGGGGTGCTGATTAAAAAGGGATGTTATACAATTGGATGGGTCTATATTAGAACATTGAAGTTTCACAACTTTGAATGTTCTAATATTCAGCGAACGCTGACAACATCAAACATGCAGAACAGCGAATTTTTTTCCTAGGGAAAAAATTTGCTGTTCCGAAACACATACACACAACACAAGCACACCAAACAAACAGCAATCCACACACATACGCCTAAAATCTTACATCTAACCCTACACTAAACTATACATACACCACTAACTATCCACTTACCTTAACCCAAACCCTAACCTTAAGGTCCTTCACTATCACACACTCACCTCACCCGCACACTAACCCTAACTCACCTAACCCGCCCTATCCCTCACATCCACACAATCGCACACTTACCTGACCCGCGCCCTAACCCTAACTCACCTAACCCACCCTAACCCTCACATCCACACAATCGCACACTTACCTGACTCGCGCCCTAACCCTAACTCACCTAACCCGCCCTAACCCTCACGTCCACACAATCGCACACTTACCTGAACCCGACCCGTAACTTTCCACTACAGTGCTGAAAATAGCGAAGCAACAGAACCGGACAACCAAATTCTTTCCCTAGGAAAAAATTTGGTTTTCTGCAGCTTCACTATTTTTAGCGTTTGTTGAATAGGGGTTGATATTAGAACATTTGAAGTTGTGAAACTTCGATGTTCTAATATAGACCCCATTTGGACGCACCTCACAAATGATTCCTTCAGAAGGCTGGGTACTTGTAGGGAGAGGGGGCATGTGCACATGCTCTTCAAACATGGCTGCAAGAACATCTGGAACAGAATTTCTCCAGATGTCTGTTTTGAAAGGAGGCAAACAGGTCTACTTGTGGCATTCCCCACATCTGGACTAGATTCTAGAACACCACTGCCATGAACTAACACTTGTGGAGATCTGCACTGGATATGCTTAATCTATCTGCCATGTTGTTTTTTTCTGAGGGAATGCCTGTTGGGTTAAGACTGTGGGCCTAGCTATATGGAATCCCTTACCTGCAGACATAAAAATATTGATTTTCAACATTTAAGAAAACACCTAAGACAACACTTGCAAAACTGGTCAAAGCACTTTTGCTTTAGTAACACTGACTAATGTTTGGCTTGTGACATCAGATAATAACCGTAGATAACAGATGTAATTGAAATTTATCATATAAATATTTGAAGTGATTTACAAAGTGCTTAAGTTCAGTCTGTAACAATGATTTTCTTATAAATCATGTAACCATTTGATGTGATATGTACTACACGTCATCCAGTCATACACTGTAACAGTTTTATTTAAATATATTACAAAGTTTACTACTGTTCAACATGGCTATTTGTGCTCTTGTACCTGGGTCATGGCTGCAGTAGGTTAGCAGACAAACCCACCTAGCTAGCAACCAAATTGTAAATAAATACAAATAAAAATAAATAGATTGAAGTGATATTAAATGAGTTACTAGGGAGAGGGTGCATAAGATTAGAATGAGCTTGGGACTGAGCAGTTATAGGGGGTATTAGCAGAAGAATCCTTTGTTGTGTCCTTGAGGTATGTAAAAGTAGACCCATGGTTAGCCGTGTCATGATCGTGTCATAGGATTAGTGCAGAAGAGAATAGTGTCTGTACTGAGTAGAACCGAGATAACAAATGTGGAATCGTCTATACCTGAGAGATGTCTGGCATTACTTATGTTGAGTTTCATGCTGTCCATGAAGATGGCAAGCAGATGAGGGCGAAGCACTGAACCTTAGAGGACACCAGTAGCAACATGGCATTCTACTGTGCTAGGGAAAACAGTATCAAAAGGCATCCGTAAGTCCAAAAATATTGTATCTACATATTTTATTAGGTATAATGTATGTATTTCCATTATTAGTGAAATTTAGACTATTAATAGTTGTAGATTTTGCACTCCGAATAACTTTTCTTTACTATCAAACAAATAATGTTTTAATTTGACCCTGTGTTCTTATATATGCATTGTGGAAACTAAAATAGAATTTAAACACAGATTAGAAGAATCTGCAAACACATTACTTGGACAAAGTTGAGGCTTGAGGCATATTTGTGTGCTTTTCTGTAGGTTTGTATATCTGACAAATCTCAGTGGCATTATTCAAAGTTAAATCACTGTCGTGAAGCAAAATCTTTCTCACAGCATTGTCTTTTGTGCCACATACAAGTCTGTCCTTTATCAGCTCATCTCTTAAATCACCAGATCTGCACATTTTAGCCTTATATCTCAGGTCAGTTATATAGGCTGCAAAAGTTTCACCAGGCTTTTGATCCCTTGTGAACAATAAGTGTCTTTCCATTGTAACATTTGTCTGGGGTTACACATTTCTCTAAAGTTATGTTTCAAGCAGTCTGGGTCCTTCCTACACTCAGCCTGTACAATAATATGATGGTTTTCTCCCTCTCCGGTATAGTTAGCAGGTGCAGACACAAACGAACGTTCCCTTTCTATAGATTCTGACCCAGCAAAATTAAATAGAATAAATGCTTGTACGGTCATCGTTAACAGAAAATGCAGCCTGTAGGAACATGTCATACTCTTGCTCAAAGACTCTCCAATTCTCAGCAATATTACTGTCAAACACAAGTGCACTGGTTTTTCAAAATCCATCTGCCATGCCCACAAAGTATACACAAACACACTGAAAATATGTCCCTTATAATTATGTACAAACTTACTGTGCTGTGAGCTTGTAACAACATTCAAATGCATAATAAACTCTTTGAAATACTTTGCTTTGCAAAATATGCTCTGTAATAGCTGTACACTGTGAAATATGCCTTGTAATGGCTGTACTTTGTGAAATAGCTTTACTGTAACACTACACAAACATGCAGACACTTACACACTTCTGATAACTCGGATATCTTTGCTTAATATGAAAATACATATGCTTTGCAAAAATGTGGTTGTTTCCCTTTTATTTTATTCATTTTATGCAATCGGACTTTATTTCAAACATTTTCCATAGTAATTTGAATATTTTTATCAATATCGTACACATCTGCTTATGCACAAATTATTCAGAACAGACTGCATGCCTTGTTTCATATTATGTGAAAAAAAATAGTGCTGAACAACATTTATACCTGAAATTTGTTTCTGACCAGTCTTGCGAGTATGCACAATTTTGGGATGATCCACTGCTGTATATTCAACCAGCATCTGGATAAGTGCCTTGAATCATTTTCGCCAAGCCATTTTAAATGTTATGCCCCTTTGGTACGCAGCTTCTGTCTTCAAGCCCTTTGGATATGTCGCTTCTGATACCATGTCCTTTTAGACATGCCACTTCTGACACCATGTCGCTAGTTTGTCTCTATTACAAATAATAAGAAGGTTTGGGGTTTCGTTCAGATGCTTTAATATATAAAAGCATATCAAGAGGGATAGCAGCATCTTTAAATATGAATGAACTAGTTACATGCATACATGTTCACATCTCAACAGCTAACTACAAAATGGCAGTCAGGCTCGCGTGTGCTCAGTATTTAGACTACTGCAAGCCCATGCATAGCTTCTTAAAGGTATATACACATGCATATTGATCTACACTCTCCTTAAGTCTAAAACCTTTTGTTTTACTACAAGTTCCCTCAAATATTCAGAAAGAGAGAAAATTAAAACATATCTTAGAATGTATGGGAGATTTTATTAATCATCGAAACAAAACTGTTGCACCTGAAGCTGAACTGGAAGGCACTTTTATTATTCTGTTACTTCAGATTCTGCTTACTTTGTTCTGTGATATTGTATGTATTTTTATGTTTTACAATTAATCTTTTAAGTACTATATTGGAGTTTTAACTTGTTACAACAAATGCCTTATTGATTGTGCTATATATTGTTCTTTGGTGGGCATGCAGTATTCTCTGAAGGGTATTGTGTTTGAGGAACCAGGATGAACTAAAGCTATATTTTTTTCTTTTTTCTGATAGTGAAATTTCATGACCACATGAATACCATAAAACGGTGACTTTCTGTACACATCTCTGTTTAGCTTGCAGCTTGTTCATATCAAGCTGCTTCTGTCTTCCAACACTTGTCATTCCAGACTGCTCATTCAAGGCTACACTGATCCAGCTTTTCCTTCTAATACACATTTTTTCTAAAGATTCTTTCTTCAAGAAATAACCAGGTTACAGAAAAAAAACTGGCATTGTGACAGTCCATCATAATACAGTGCATTAAAAACAATGTTTCATCTCCTCTTTCTGGTAAGGTCTTAAAGCAGATAATATCTGTTGCGTGTTAAAGTCATCACAAATGCAATGAAAATCAGTCTCTTTAATTTTTTAATCATAATAGGAGGAGGGTGTTTTCTTTTAAACAAAAGCATGCCTTTTCATTCAACTTGAAATGTCTGAAATGTCTGTGTCTTCACAGATATAGTGATAGGTAGTTGTACCTCTGTAGTCAGTAATTCATAATTGTCATCCTAATTTTCATCAACACCTTTTTTCACATTTTTACATGGGGTTGGGTTGTCACATTAAACTTGGGTAACACGACCAAACCACCTAGAGCCAATGTTTACACCACTGGATGGCTAGCATGTGGCATTATATTATTCAAGCTTTTCTAGATACCACCTTAGTATTACTTTTTCAATGATTTGTTTTCCTCAGGCATTTAATCTATGACGTCATTCTTTTAAGTTGCATTCCTAGTCTTTCAGCTTAATGCATACTTGTTTAAAGAGCTGAGGGATACCAGCTTTACGTTTGTCTCAGATGACAGAGTTCATGCAGCTTGTCTCACTTTATTCATTCTGTATAAAATTTTGTTTTGTTACTATAGCATGCATGTTGGAAAGGTAGCATTAAAATTAAGGTCTTCACTTTATAGTCACAAAGTTTGATTCTAACCTTGTGTTACTGGTTAGGCTTAAAATGCCCCTTCGTGGTAGTTAGCCTAGTGTTAACCTATGAAGTTTAATTTTCTTTGCAGTACACAAGGAAATTAAGCCCTGATCTATGGAACAAATAATACATTTTTTAAACTAGAGATGTCATTTACCATTTTTTTTCATCTATTCCACATGATGTAGGTCTTGAATTTTTTGAAGATGCCCTAGTGGAGTACAAAGTCCTCTTGACAAGAGAAGTGAGATTTTTGTTTGAATTGATGGAGGTTGTTCTCTATAAAAACTTTTTATATTTTGAGGGTGAATTTTATAGACACGTGATTGGAGTGGCAATGGGTGCAATTCGTATCCATATTTTTGCAAACCTAGTCATGCTCAATTGGGAAAAAAGGTTCATCCTCAAACAACTTCACATTGATTTATGGTCATTTTACTGCTGATTTTTGGATGATATCTTTGTCATTTGGAAAGGAAGATCAGAGGAATTTGATAATTTCTTAATATACATTTCGAGTTCTACCACTTTTAAGAGTCACACACAAAAAAGTGGTCAAACTGCTCGCTAACTTGATGTTCAGTTGACCATAGAGAACAACCAGTTTCTCTCTTCCATATACAGGAAGGAGATCTTCTCTTATTTGTATCTGTTTTTGAACAGTAGTCATCTCCTTTACTGTAAGAAAAACCTTGTGAAGGGGCAATATATGAGGGCTGCTAGAAGGGTGTCAGATAACAAAAGGTTTCTATAAGAACTGGAAATTATGAGAAATATGTTTATCGAGAGGGGTTACCCACTTGATCTTTTGAATAAACTCAAAAGCAAAGTAATTGAGAACAGGAATACTAAATACCCACCAATTCTAGAAAAAAACAATTAATGCTTGGCGGCAGGAGCTTTTGACTTTAACTGATAGTCAAAACAGGAATACATTTCACCGCGCTATGGCTGTCAGATTTAATGAAATAGCAGGGAAGGTAAAAATATTATTATTAACAATTGGTCCATCCTTAAAATGAATGAAGAAGTGTTCAAATCAGTGGTGGAAGCCCCACCATTTATATACAAGGTGGATGCACATATTAAGGGTATTTTAGAAAAAAGGTATGGCTAATGAGTCACTAGGTACCACTAATTGTGGCAGATGTACTTTCTGCCCTTATATTAATAAAAGTAGAGTTTTCTTTTTGGATAACTGTTGTAAGTCAAAAATTACACTACAAAAAGGGAATTGTGAAAGTAAAGGACTGGTTTATTTGGAAGTTTGTAAACCGTGTCAGGCTTGCTATGTGGGGAAGGCAGAAAGGAAACTAGCAAAAAAGGATTTACAAACATCTGGGTGATTTAAAAAGAGCTAATACAAACAATCCTGTTTAAACACACTTTAACCTGCAGTGGCATTACAATGCTTGAGTCTGGAATTTTGGAAATAGTTCCACCTAATGCCAGAGAGAGATATTGGGAAAATAAATTGGAATATAGGGCATAGGGCATTACTCTGGTAAACAAGATTGGATGCTACAATTAAACCTGGCTTGAATGAACATATTTCTGTTCAGTCAGTTCTTAAGATTGAAAGCAGAAAAGTTGGGAGAAAGTGTTGTAGCAAAAATTAATATACTAATTTTTATTATTTTTTTGCACTGGTTTCTACATGCAATGTATGTATTTTTATATAATTTTCACAACTTTTACATATTAAGATTTTATATCTTAAGGCTTAATATAGTTCCAGTGTGTGTGTTGTCAAAGGTTATACATTTAAGACAATCAATTATTGAATCACTTTATTAGAACATTGCTTGACTATTTAAGTAGGATTTGAAATAATGGTTGAATGTTCTGATGAAGTCCCGAGGTTTTAGGGATGAAAACACTCAATGTGGTGTTTTTTTAGTTTTTTTTTTTTTAATATTAAACATAGAATTTTAAGTTATTCTTGGTACAATCATTATACATTCGTAAGAGAGAATTTTCTTCCTGGTGGCTGCCCTGGACTACATGGACGTAATACAGGTTAATAATCATTAAATATTTTCCTAATTTGCATATTTTTTGAGTACAGGATATACTTTTGATATAGGATCTTATAGTGTAGCTAGTACCTCATAAACTATACTTTTGGCATAGGATCTTGTAATGTAGTTAGTACCTCACAAACCTCATATAGCACAGCAACCAATTTTCTAAAATATGTAGTCATCTACACTCACATTTCTGCAAAACAGCTTTATAAATCCATTGCTACATAAAATTATCTTCTGACTTTCTATGGCTAAAAATTATTTTTTCTTGAAATGCCCTTCGACTTGTTAACACCTGGCTGAGTTTTAGTTTTCCTTCAGTTTCAATGAAGTTTAAAGGCTGCTGTTGTGTGAATTTTCAGTCCTTTTTCTTTGTGCCACATCTTGCTTTGTATACATCGCATGTATTTTTCATCCACTGCATAAATGTTTTTTTCTGTCATCCCAAGACTAATAGATACGAGAAGGAATTTATTTGATATCATAAAGCACAGCAGAAATAAATTATGAGCAATGGATACATACAGATAATGAAATCAGGAATTTATCAATATCATAAAGCATTAAAGATGTATCATAAATCATTGTATAAATAAACTGTTATGAATAATAGAGATTGTAATGGAATAATAAATATAGTAAATGTAATTTTTTTACTCTGTAATTCTGAATGCTTACAGATGTATATCAGACACTCTAACTGTAGTTTGAGATGGAATGTTACATTCTTTTGCTGTTTCTATAACAGATAACAGAGTCGCTGGCATATATCTTGTGCTATTTAGAGACGAATTCTGTAGCTGTATTAACTAAACCAGACTAAGGGATTAAATACCTATGTGAAGCATCATCAAGATTTGAGAGGTGTCTATGCTATAACGTATCCTAATGAAGTTTTTTCAAATACAAAAGTTCATTGTAAGATGGTAAACAGAGCCAATGATGTGAACTGGATGCAGCTGTCATTATTTAGTGAGAGAACAATGACATGCTCACATACATGTACTCTTCACGTGAACAGCATGAGTTGTTGTAAGATTCGGATCATTCCATGTGTGCCTCGTACTACACCAAATGACGTTTAAGGTATAAAAAGGTTGTCTTTGTTTCATTTGTTTGGGTTCACATTATAAAATTCTTGATTCCCCTCATGAGGTGTGATTTTGGAATAAATATTATATTTGTATAACCAGGTATTCTGTCTGTCATTACAATATTTCTTACCTTAACGGGATGACATGACGCAATCAAATTATAATCGGGAAGGTAAAATAATCCATACTTTAGTCAAGACAGTCTAATGAAGACCTAATTCTACTTGATTGTGAAGTACACTAAAATATGTATAATGAGGCAATCCTTCTGATTGCCTAGTATGTATCAAAACCTATTGTCTTATCAGTTTATTTCCCTAAAGAAGTTTCACAATCCAAAGCACCTTCTTACGTGATTCTTGTCTTGTGACATTGTTACTAAGCAGATAGAATCCAGTACAAGAGGCAACCTTTCAGTATGAATTTGTTCCTCCTTTGTTATATTAAAAGATGCATTCTTTTCCCTGATAATAGGACAATTGTATCACATGAACCATCCCCTGTAAACTCAGCTGATATCCGCATTCTTTAAGATAAAATATTGTCTGTAGTACATTCAGTTACATTGTCAGTGATGTTCAGTATTAACCCTGTATCCTAACTACAGTATATTCATTTAGCTTACAATATACACAAAATGATATAAAATCATTTTAAAGGGACAGCTACCTATTTCATAGAAAAGAATGACATATTCAGCAATTATCTAACTGTTGTCTCTAGCTGTGAACCATTGATTTGAATTTCCTGAGAAGTTTACAGACTCAGGAAATACAAAATAGGATGGACAACAGGCAGGAATAGAATTGGGGAATACCTTTTATACAGAATAAAAATATGTTTACACAAATCTGCAGCTACTGATACATTATTCAACTGTGAGAAGGAATGCAGGATGTGTGACTAGGGTCTACAACAGGGGCTTGTGTACTATTTAATCACTGCACTCTTGCTCAGAAAGACAAGTGCTCTAACTCCCACGAACTTGAGCTGCCTTAACTACTTAGCCCTTCCAGTACCCAGCCCTATAGCCCTATAGCCCTGTCAAGGTGTATAACACTATCTGAATTCTAACTCTAACTCTAAAGCTACCTTCCCATTCTTTAACCATAAAACTCAGTTCTCACTCCTTAAGCCTAAAATTCCTCTACAACTCCTTAACTGTAAAACTTACCTCCTACAACCTATCCATAAAACTCCCCTTCCACAGATTAAACATAAAAAACTCTTAAAACTCTTCTTGTGAAGATTAAAAATAAAATTACCCTCCTGCTTGCTAAAACTAAATCCCATTCTGAGTTGCTTCCCAAATCTAAACTTTCACTAGTTTATGCCCCTCGTCACAGTTTCCACATTTATCTCACATGAATTTAAATAATGTGTTTGGTTAAACTGTGGTGTATTGGAGTTTTAGTGTAAGTAACAGCCTATATGAGCTACAAGGCAATCCGGTCCCTGTCTTCAGGACAGTAGTCTTCAAGTGACTGGGACTCAGGGTCTTGCAGTAGAACCATGTAATTCTGTAGGGTGAAGGAGAAGGTTAACTGAGTTTCAGATTTTTACTTATTTGAGGTTACATACATGTTACCCACTTGTCCAATGAAATAAGAGTTTTGGTGAGTAATGGTGCTGTTCTTTATGGTATTGTGTGCTGTGTGATAATTGTATGTTTAGTTATTTATTTTCATGAGTGGAAAGTCCATCTGGGCATAGCCTAATATTACTGGAGGCTAGGGAAAACACGATTTCCTGTATTTCAGAATAATTTATTTATTTATTTACATTTATTAACCAGTATAGAGCACTGGTCCACTGAGACTTCATTTCGGACTCAGCCTGGATGCAAAAGCACAGCAGTTTGTCCGAACAAAAAAGTCTAGAATAAAGATTTTAATATCACAACCAATTGTAACAAGGGAATTTCAATGCATAGTCAAAAAACTGAAAATGGAAATTAAATTCAGTGCAGAGTATAGTGACATAACACATCATAGCCATACCTACCTCCTGTTTCTAGGTGCCGAACCTTCTTTATAATTACACTTATAACATGTAATATTAAGCTGTGCCTCTCCTACGGTGCAAACATGTCCCAGTGCCTAAATATCTAACGGCATTTCATCAGTGAGAGAGTGTGGAGGGATGACGAGACCTAAATGTTTTAACAACATCTGTGAGCACTGATAGCTTTGCATGCATAAGAACAGGTCTGTAATTCAAGAACCACCTTTTATAACTAGAGGGGAATTAATAATCATAATGTTTATTAAAATGTATTCAACCCACAGCAATTTCAACAGGGCATATCTCTGTGCTTTCCCCAGTAAAATAACATTTTGTGGTTGATTACAGGATATCTCAGAGACATAAAACAACTGAAGGAAAATAGCTGCACTGTGTTTTTAAAATCACAAGTATGCTCACAAATGTTTAAACATAGTGGACACATAATGTCACGAAGGCAAGCATGATGGCTGCATTTGCTGGACAAGCTACCGGCTGGTGTCTCTGTCTAAAGTGAAAGAGGAATATCTCTCACAGCACACTTCCAGCCTTTTCCTATAGACTCTTTTGTAAAATGTCTTCTGCTGGCATATTCAGATATACCCTCTCAGCACCAACTGCATGTCACAGGCCAAGGCATACTTTGTGCCCCTTATAATCCATCACCCTCCAAGCACCCCAGGAGCAGAAAACAGTGTCTGTATTCCTATAGTGTGCATGCAAAGGATACAATGTAGTCAACAGTCAGAACTCTGAGACAGAGCTTTATGCTTTTTTAGTGTTCCAACGTTTTTAATATAATCAACTTGTAATACCTGGAACACTCCCCTCCCCGATTATGCTGCAAAAACAACAAAAATATAACATTGTTTTAGTCAGGTTCATGCATAATAACCTAGTTATAACAACCTTATTATAATTGGGTGTTTATGTGTGAACCATACTGTTATAAAATCAAGCAAACCTTAAGTTGCCACATGCATGAAAGCCATATGATAACAGCGTCGGAACCAACTTTCAGGTTTAACCTATTTATACCAACAACACTGATTGCAGTGTTTACTGATTCATTCGTGCAATGGTAACTGTGTATGCTGCCTTGTCCTGTTCAAAGCTAGAATGTTTCAAAGGCAGGCCTATCAGTGTTGTTGTATCAGTGCAACTTGATTGCAGAGCCAGTTTTGCAGTTGAACTGAACTGTTGAAATCTTAGGTGATGATTTTTTTTACTGAGCAAGGAAGGTAAAAACCTGCTTTACTTGTTAAGTTCAAAAGATTTTTGTCACATTTAAATTTTCTTTAACTTATTGCTTCCTAGATGAGCACAGTTATCATGGAAGCAGAGTTTCTCTGTAAGAATATAACCATCTTAACAGGAGGCTTTCTGATGTTCATGAGATGAGTATACTTGTGACTGTTTTCAGAGCCTAATTTCTAAAGTCCTAGAACTAAGGCACCAAGATGACCTGCAAAAGCTGACATGATTTACTAAGCATTCACAGTGAAACAGATAGCATGGGATGTTTAATTAAGGAGTTATGATGGAGTGGTGTGCAAATAAATCATGACAAATATATTTACCATATATTTCCATTAATAAAACACAGTCATGTTGAACTGGCACATGCAAGCAGTGAATGTTAGTAAAAAGATATAATTGTAACGAATATTAAAAATATTTTTTCCATTAATAAAACACAGTCATGTTGAACTTGCACATGCAAGCAGTGAATGTTAGTAAAAAGATATAATTGTAATGAATATTAAAAATATTTTTGTATCTGTATTAATACTGTAATATATGTATGACATACAGGTAAACACATGCTACTATCTCCTATACAATATAATGACGTAATGTTGCCGCTATTTACCATCTAACATGCATGGTTTTATAGACTAGAACTGTCAATTTGAACTGTTTGTTAATATATATAAATATTTTCAGGACATTGCACAATACAACCCAGCATCAATTCCTACTTGCTGTTACCATAACACTAATGGGAAGCATTTAAACAGATGAATAATCCTTCTGCTGATATAGTGGGTCCACTTTGCATTCTAATAGATACATTCCCTTGTTTAACACTAATCTTTTTTTTCAAAATAAAACAGCATTGCATTTCATAAATCTGCAATATAAATCAACATTAACAGACAGACCACTTTATTGACATCAGTGCATAGCCTTCATGAAATGTTTTCATATCTTATATTTTTGTAGCTCACATAGTTTATGAATTGTAATTCATGTAAGATGTATTTTCAGATTATGGTTGTTTTTACTGAATCTCACTTCACTGAATCACAAAAGACCGAATACATTTGACTCAATTCAGAGACTTTATATGAAACTTGTCTTCCTGTTTATTTGCTGAATTGTTCCTTTTGCCTTCAGTCAGGATGCTGGTTATTGGTTGTCAGAGATTGTCCTACTAGGACAGTCACATGTGAATTTCTTATTTGCTGTTGTAGTAACTGTAACATGGTGAAGGCAGAATTCTGTAGGCAGTGGGTCTTCCTGCAACACTGACTTTGCTGAAGTTAGTCATTCCCTTGAGCACCGTGGTCTTAGTTGCCTACAAGATGGTCAGGGACCTGATCTTATAATGGTTTATTGTACGTAAGCCTGGATAAGTCCTATAGCAATGGCCTTACCCATTGCTTATGTCTGACTACTTAAGCTTTTTAGAATGGCTAGGATTAATTGTTTCTTATAGCTAAATATTGGCTGCAGAATGTCATTGGGTTATACATTTTGTGCTCTGATTTAAATTGATTCATTTATAGCAAGACCTTTTGAAGTAAACTGTTCATTGGGAGCTGAAATTACATCTGTACCTTTTTAACTGTGGCTGTTTATACAAAGTAACAAAGCTGTGCAGGTTCTGTTGTTAGCATTCTGTGGTGAGGTACAAACCTTTAAGTGAATCTACTAAATGTATCAATGTTGCATTCATACTTTAATACATATGAAGTCTGATATGTAGTAAGCAAATAAGTGTTCTTGCTATGTGGCATATGCTGAAACTCTTACAACTGAGTTAGTCATTTTAATATAATGAGCTTATTTTTGAAAAGGTAGATGTAAGTATACCCATGTCTAAATCCTGTGTTTGTGTCGCTGTAAGTATACCCATGTCTAAATCCTGTGTTTGTGTCACTGTAAGTATACCCATGTCTAAATCCTGTGTTTGTGTCGCTGTAAGTATACCCATGTCTAAATCCTGTGTTTGTGTCGCTGTAAGTATACCCATGTCTAAATCCTGTGTTTGTGTCGCTGTAAGTATACCCATGTCTAAATCCTGTGTTTGTGTCGCTGTAAGTATACCCATGTCTAAATCCTGTGTTTGTGTCGCTGTAAGTATACCCATGTCTAAATCCTGTGTTTGTGTCGCTGTAAGTATACCCATGTCTAAATCCTGTGTTTGTGTCGCTGTAAGTATACCCATGTCTAAATCCTGTGTTTGTGTCGCTGTAAGTATACCCATGTCTAAATCCTGTGTTTGTGTCGCTGTAAGTATACCCATGTCTAAATCCTGTGTTTGTGTCGCTGTAAGTATACCCATGTCTAAATCCTGTGTTTGTGTCGCTGTAAGTATACCCATGTCTAAATCCTGTGTTTGTGTCGCTGTAAGTATACCCATGTCTAAATCCTGTGTTTGTGTCGCTGTAAGTATACCCATGTCTAAATCCTGTGTTTGTGTCGCTGTAAGTATACCCATGTCTAAATCCTGTGTTTGTGTCCAGTTGGCTTCTCCACTCACGATCCTCATTCCAAATTATGTGGGGCCATAATCTCAATCACCTCATCCCCAGCCAGCCTGGCATGCATTACTTTTATTGGCCTCCTGACGTACATAACCTGCACTAATTATCCAATAGTCCACATTTCTACTCAACTCCATTGAAGTAGTTAAAATGTTCAGAACGAACCATCAGCTTCTGTTTGTCCTTCTTTCCATCATGTTCCCATTCATTAGCACTATCTTACATCTGCCATCAGTAAATGTTGTTGAAACAAATGGTTCCTGAAACCAAACATGGCTATGGGTGCTGAGCTGGCCACAAAACTTACCATCCTGGCAAAGACACAATTAGAAGGAGATGTATATAAACGTGATTTTTACAATGAAATTGTGAAGTAAAATGCTTTATCAATGTTTTTTTTTTTTCTTTATGGACAAGAAGCAAAAAAAGCCTAGGATGTTCAGACAGTCTCCAGTGGTGGTTTGAGATTTTCTGTTTTTTTCTCCACCCTGGCACTATCTGTGCATACCTGTTAAGGTGTCAGGGAGAGGCATGCAATGGGCTATCTGCAGAGGACAGCCCCTTCATTTCTGCAAGGGATGTTCTTTACATGCACCATGCCCCACCCCTGATAGCATGGATTTTGGTTTCTCCAGTGTCCACCAGAGATATTGCACTGCCAGGTTTACTTGTCGGTGTCCATGAAATACTACCACTCCCCTAGCAGAAGAGGGAAGGCTATAGCACTCCACCCCACCCCCCACTCCCATTGGGCTCCTCCAGTGCATGGACAACTAATCAAATTCCAGTCACCTTGGCTGTAGTCAAGACTTCATATGAATACATGGGTAATCTTAATTTAGTTAACATTTTAGCTGATGAAAAAAATAATAGAGTAAAACACAATCAGGAACCATAAAACTTTCAATTTAATTGAGAATAAAACAAACACTGGATTAAACAAACACTGGTAAGTGCTTTCACATTCAGCTTTATCAAACCATTAAAAGCAGGCCTGGTGTATCATATATTTATATTACAGCTCGAACATAATGAACCAATCAGCATACAAAGAAAGACAAATATCAATTAATTTAATTCCTGTAGTAAAAGGTGTATCAATTAATCAAAATTAAAGAATATATAAATACATAAAATGAAAGTATACACACAACTTATAATCATAAAATAATAAATATCAATTTGTTATACTATAACTGGTCTCAAAGAGACTTTTTCATTTAAAATTCTGCCCTGGTTGGCACTCAGCCTAATAATCCACTTAGCCTCTGTTGTTTCAGTAATATTCCTTACATCTCCCTGACATATGCTAGGTCTAACAATATCAATGACCAAAAACCTAAGCACATGTTGTTCATCTGTGTATAAAACATATTTCGAAAGGGCATTATTAACAGAATGTTTACAAATGTTGTGTAAATGTTCTGTTACCTGATCCTTCAACATTCTGTTTGTCTTACCAACATAGAAAGACCGGCATTGTAGACAAGGTGCTAAATAGACAATGTGTTGTGTGAGACAGTCGTCTAATTTGAATACATATTTTTGTCCTGTGTTAGGATGTTCATCCTTTTAATGGTCTGACAAAGCTGAGTGTGAAAGCACTTACCAGTGTTTATGTAACCCAGTGTTTGTTTTATGTATGGTTCCTTTGACCATGTTTTACTCCATTGTTATACTTTTCCCTGCTTCACAGTAGTATTTCCTAATAATGGACTATTAATTCTCTGAGCCATAACCCTTGTTACATTTTAGCTGATGAACCAATTTTTAGTGACAAGCAGGCAGTAATTTGAAACAGATAGTGGAAAGGAATAAACTCTGTTGCAGGAAAATGTTCAGCATGCCTGGAGCTGTCTGATTGCAAATAAACTCTCATCAACACTAACAAAAGTAATACTATGTTACTAGGAACCACTCAGAAAATTAGGCTGACTGGACCACAAACCATCATTGACCCTTTCAGGAGGCACCTTCATTTATAACTACTCAGAAATAGTTTGAGGTGATAATCGAACCCTCAACTTTCAAACATGCACACACAAAATCAGGCAAAAAGTTATTAATCAATTGAAGGTCGCATATAGAATGCCCAGCTTGCCTCCTACCAAAACTAGGCATGCAATAGTCCTTAATGTACTACTACCTAGGCTAAAATATGAACTCCCTATTATAACAGCTAACTCCACCCACATTTCCCTTATCCAATCAACTAAGAACAAGATCATCAGGTTCAGACACCAGACCAGCACTTATGAGTGACACTGCACTACCCTTAAAAAAGGGGAATGGTAGCCAGTTACCTCCACATCCATTTTTTACTAGGAATGTTTATTTTCAAACTATTTGATAATTACTGTCCACTCCTTAAACATTTACTACAAATCCAAGAGGTTACTCAGATGCTTAGGTTAACATGTGGTCTGCACTTGGTAAGACCACCATCTAATCTAACCATCACTGAAAGTACAGCCTGCAAAATTACGCCTGCCTCCTAGAACTCAATTCCAGACATAAGACTGGCCTGCAATCTTAAAACCTTGAAACCTCAACTTAAAAAGCATCTTTCTGAGGACAGCATATGCAAATATAACTACAATCCAGGCTAAACACCAGGGTGTAGAGTGAAGGTAGCACTTACATCCCTTTAGTCACATTGATCCAGAGATATCCATTTTCATGGCAATAGTAATATGCTTAAGTTTGTGCAGTGTTTATTTGAGTTTGGACAACTTTTAAATATTACTTTGTCAAGAATTTATAATGAGTTTTTACATACTATATAAATACATGTTTGTGAAATGTTTATATACACTGTTGTACCTATTGGTTTGGGTCATCGATTAAAAGGATCTTAGGACCCATTTACCTACCTGGCTAACAAAAATAAATAAATAAAAAGTAGGCATAGAGTGTAATGAATATGGTATATTTAATTTCTAATTTCTGTAGGCATTCTTATTCTATAAGTAAAAGTAACTATGTCTTTATTAGTAATATGGACAGGAACTATTGTTATATAACATAAAAATGTAATCCTGAAAAGGTAGCATTTTCACTGCATGACATTTTGTGAAGCATTTTATATCACTAAAACTAGGATCACATTTATGCAATAAAAAATAAATAAATTGTTAATGCTGTTTATAGGCACCACTGCAAACAAATCAGTTTTGTTGTTTTAGATCTTGTTGAAAGTACATTGGTGGTGGGGACCTTAAATCAGATCCCAATAATTACCTAGGCTTAAATGAAACTTTTTCACACTATGTGTATTTTAAAGGTGAGTAGTATCACATTATTTTTTTATAAAAGTATTTTTGGCTTCTAACAGGCATACTGAGGGCTAATTTGGAAAATTCAATAATTGGTTATTTGAGATTTGGTGTAATTATGGAATAAGTAATTAAACTGAGGTATACATTTTATTCTCTGAAGACATCTTCTGTAGAATAAAGATAAAAATGTTCAACTGTTCACCCAGTGATGCTCCTTTTGTGTGTGTGTGTGTGTGTGTGTGTGTGTGTGTGTGTGTGTGTGTGTGTGTGTGTGTGTGTGTGTGTGTGTGTGTCTGTGTCTGAGTGTTTGGTATTTTTTCACTCAGGTTTGGTTTACTTTTGATAATATAATGGATTTGTGTAAAAGATCCCAAGCGACCTATTGAAAAGAGTAGGGGAACTTTTATTTCACACAACATAAACATACACATCATTTGCATATTTACAAAATGTAGGTAATTGCAGGCTCATGTATACATATTTATAGTCTTTTTACTGTGTTATCATTTTTCTTATAGTATCTTCATTCCTATTCTTCCATAATTGACTCCCACTCCTTCTTCTACAGCCATGATCTATTTTTTCAGTACATCTGACAAAATTCATTTTCCGTTAAACAAAATTTCATTCAGTCTTTCATTCCAAATAACCTATATCACATAAGATAAATTATTATTCACCCTTCTCACATATTCTTTCTTCTTGTTCTTACAATATCCATAAATAATCATATTAATCTCTATAATATTTATGTCATTAATATTCTCAAAAAAGTTTTCATCACACAACTTTTTCCAATGTTTTTCCTCTCCACAAAATAAACACACTCATTCAATTTTCTTTTTATATGGCATATTCCCCTTTACTAGTAATGTATTTATTACCATAGGAAATCCTGACACACTATTTTCTTGACACACAATGTTTTCCTGACTTTAGTGGCTTTAATCACTTCAACTGATAAAATTTCCCATGGATTTTTAAAATAATATTGTTTCCTCATTTTATTATACCACATCATTCTATATTTCTCTGTATCATCAATTTGTATTTCCCATGTTAATATTTTTTCTTGACATATTTTAATTTCTTCATTTACATGTTCTTTTTCTCTTCTGCTTATTCTCACCATCTCTCAGGACTTTCTGAAATTGTATTTAAACATTACCACCATTAATTTCTTATTGTCTTCCTTTACCCACTTTAATACTCTATCCAAGTTTAAAGAAGCAGAATTAACCACTGGATTTAATAATCCAACTCCCCTCATCTTCACTCATATACAGCACACCTCTCACTGGATTTAAGCTTAAACCCCTTATGAAGGAAAACACCAACTGCACAATTTACTTTTCATATTTTTGTTGGATCAGATAAACATTTGGCATATATGCTATTTTTCCATTCATGCATAATTCACCAGATAAACCTTTTTCCTGAATGTTAATCTGGACATCCTACACAGAAGAGATAGTTCTCTCATTTCTTATACAAGGAAGATACATTGGATCTGATGGAGTCTGATAGAAAAACAATCTCTCATTACTCTGAATAAACTAGACACCTTCAAGCTCAAAGAAGGACTGAGTTGCCATCTAGCAGCTCCAAAGAGGTAGGGGAAGTTCCCCAATGCCCTGGCTAAATTTCCCTTGTAGCATAAATACCACCTCAGGTCTCCCCTGTAAAAGGCTACTAGCCTATTGGGGTTAACCCATTCAAAAAATAATAAATAAAATACAAATTTAAATTATTTTTTGCTGAAAATGGAAGGGCTATAGACACATCAAAAAAGTTTCATTTAATATATGGAGTCAGCTGACCTTGCATAGTTTTCTTGACTAATTTTTTCAAGCTTTTCACATGCTGAAAAGATATAATCAGTGACAATGTTGGTCATCTTTCTGGTAATCATTTTAATGAATTCCTGGTACGAATGGTAACCATGAAAGCAGAGAACAGCTTCTCAGGCCTTCCTGGCCCTTCCTCAGGAAGGAATGGAGGTGGAGTATCTCTAGGTATTCCTGGAGCTTCTGTTAGACCTACAGAATGACCTGATGGTAATTCATATTTAAACAAACTTAGGATCTATGGAAAAGTTTATGGAAAGCTGATAATGAACTTGATTTAGAGTTATGTTTATCTTTCTTTTATGAATTATTGAACAAAGAAGAAAGAAGGTTGAATGATTCTATTAATGTGATTGATGAAAAAAAAAAAAAAAGTTTTAATTTGGGGGTTATTTATTTCTGGAGGCTATCATCAAAGCTAGGAGTGTACCAGAATGATTGTGTTTCTACCAAAGTCCCAGAGGTCTACATGCAGGTAGTGCAGTATTTGAAGAACTGGGCTGCCTCTGACTGGGATGCTTGTAAGCTGATGTAGATGATCTACACACAATGTGAAGCTAATTACAGCCTTATATACTAAAAATAAGGTCCTGCCTGCTGGATTATCACAGATGTACTATTTTCCACACATGAAGATTTTTGAAAAAAGTATTTGTGTAATTGAAGAGATTTTAATAGATTTTAAAGGCCAATGCAAAAATGTTTCATGTGACTGAAGAATATAATAGAAGTAAACATTTACTCCATCAACGGGGGAGTGAATTCAGAAATGGCTTATTTTCTCATAACCCATGAGATAAGCTGAGGACAGCAGGTTCCTACATTCATTTACAGCTGTATTCAGCTGAGAAGATCATAGTAACTGGCTGAAAAGGGGCAGAGAAGGCTTCAGTTAAGCACAGCTGATTATATGGTGATGGCACAGCTTTTTAAGAGTGAAACAAGCAGCTACACAGAATTAAGACTGAAAGAAGCAGCTACACAGAACAAGGGTAGATATGCTAGAAAAGGCAGACAGTAGAATAACAACAGTCAGTGCTAGTGAACTTTGTAGAATTTACCAGAATGGATATGAGACCTTGCAGCCTCATGCAATGCAAAGGTATAGAAATAATTAACTTACCTTCTACTTTTTCAATGACATTAGAAAAGGAACCACTAATCGCAACTAGTATTTTAAACTACAATATGAAAATTTCATCTGGGCAATGTAACAGTTTTGAGGTAGGTGATAAACTTTCTACTTCATGTCAAAATTTAAATTTAATTGTACTACATACTTTATTGAAAGATGTACTTGAGAACAAACCTAAGAAGACAACATTTTTTATAGTTTTAATGAACATTGTTTACCTAATAATTTTCTAATAACAGTAACATAAGAAACATAAACACCTACAAGGAGGAGGACTTGGTTGTTTCATATATAACTGAGTATGAAAGTCAAATAATGTAATGTGATTTCTATAACAAGCTTATGATATACAAATGTTTCACAGATTATGTATTTTGACATGCAGCCATGTAGTCTTAATTTATTGATTTTGTTAATTATTTGAACAACACAATGGAATGTTTTTATCAAAAACAAAAAAGGTTCAGAGATTTTCACTAAGCTTAATTGACTATACTTGGCTTATACAGGAGAAGTCAGCTGAGGTGTTGACTACACGTTTGAAAGCCAACACACCAAAAAAAAAAAATCTTTGCGCTCCAAGAAATTATTTGATATTCAAAATAAGCATAAAGATGGCTAAATAAAAACTGTAACCACAAAAAGAGCATGCTACTATGCAAAGCAAATATAAACTAATAACCAAAAATGGCTAACGTTGTTTGGTGTTTGGCTAAAGAAAAAGGAGAAGGCATTAGCCAGATTCTGGGACTGCACTGTTAGTGTTGAGTGGTGATAGCTAAGTATCATGACACCATCAGTGAAAAAAATTATATGCATGATATCAAAAAGATTGTACTAACTCCTCCTATTCCCTTTTTGACCATATTCCATTCCACACTCCAGACCTAGAGAACTTCCAACTTCCCATTGGGTACCCTATTTTGAGTTTAGACAAGTTATAGCAAAACCACAATTTGTATATTTCCATGGCTGACACGTTAAACAGATATGGAGAGCCTATTGAGTGCCAAGTGTATGGGTGTTGCATAGCAATCTTCTAGTTATGACCCAGGGGCAACAATTATATTCTATAGTAGAAGCCCAGATATTTCATAAAACGTGATTAAAAAATTGTATTTTATTTATTATCATTCCACAAAAATTCAGTGTTCTCTTCCCAAATGAGTAATAAAGGAATATGGCCAAAAATGTCAAATGTTTACTTACTTCTTCTCAGGCATGAACATGTTAAATCATGACTGTGCGGGGACAAAGAACACATCTGTGCTTAAGCAAGGCCTCTTCTGGTATAAGAATCAAAAGAATTTGCATAAATCCATTAAGTGAACACCTCTGTGCTTAAGCAAGGCCTCTTCTGGTATAAGAATCAAAAAAATTTGCAGAAATCCATTATGTTAGGCAAGCATTAGCACTTGAAATTAATAAAACGTGAAGGAAAAAGCAAATGCTACACCAGTGGGATTCCAGTCCCATATGCTGAAATCATCAAAAGAAAATGTATTAGTTGAAATGAGCCACTAAACATTGATCATAGCATGTTTAGTGACTCCAACTATTCTGTGTCTCATATCGGCTACTTAGAGGTGATCTCTGTTTGATTTACAAAGCCATGTCTGACCCAGCTCTGTTAGAAATGCTAAATCTAAAGAAATCCCAATCCCTTTGCACTACATGCTCCAGAAACCTCAGCCTCATTACCACAAACAACAGAACAAGCTGGAGGACAGGTTCAGAACCCACAGACTGCCCATGCTATGGAATAGACTTCCCATACATGTCAAGCGGAGCGCCTCACTGGCATTCTTCAAGAGAATCTGGATTAGTGAATGGGAAATAGAAAATTCACCCCTGGGATCCCTCCAGTGGCTCTACTTGACAGAGGTACTGGGAACTAAGGTCGGGTGGCAGGATGCCAGGGTAATACTATGGGCTAGGCTTGTAAAGGATGCAGGGCCATTCACCTATGAACCTAAGTCAGAAAGTGCTTAATAAATAGAATCAAGTTCACAAGAAAAAAGCAAAGGACAGTCAGATGCTGCAGAGAAGAATAACCTCACTTGAAAATTAAAATATTTTTCTAGTGTATTAGCTTCCATTACCTATCAGATCTCTTATCCATTGCAATTGAAATATAAGGATTCGCTGTGTCATGAAAGAGCTCATCATCCCTTAAGCAATTAAAATTCAGATACTTGTTTAGAAACTGCAGGCAACATCTTGAAAAATATAAATTAATTTCCAAATTCATAAATAAATTGTTGTGAATCCCTAGAATATTAACTTAACTTTTGTTAACTTAATATATAATATTAACCAACTTAATACCCCATCATCTAGATGAACTCCAAAAGATCAACAAAGAACTGCAAAACAAAATCAAATCCTCCCAAATTAAGTACGATTGATAATTTCTGCAGCTGCTAAAGATAACCACAAAGCCGCCTTCAGCTATGTCAGAACCCTTAGAGGTAATGCCCAGCAATGTAGAGAGATAATGCATAATAACTATACTTAGTCAGCCTCTGAAGGCATAGCCAATGTATTAATGGAAAAAACTCAGCTCTAGCTTTACTGCCATATACCCCCATAACTTTTCCCAGCTTATTAGCAAATCTATACCACCCTGTCTTCTCACCTCTGAAAAAGTTCAGATGCTGTCTCCAATGCCAACAACAAAATGGGTCCTGGTAAAGTGTCAATCTGCCTTCTGGTCAGCACCAGACACTGTCTGGAAGACTCACTTCTAAGCCTATTTAGCCCCAGCTTCTCCACTGGATTCATGCCAGAAGAATGGACACCTGCTTTAGTAATCTTAGTCCACAAGGGGGGGGTCCACTACTGACTCAAATAATGATATACCTCACCAGTAATAGAACATATCATTATGAAACTTAATAACCAAGACATATGCTGTCTACAGGCCCTGCTCCCAAGCAAGTTTAAGTTTGTTAAAGGCAGATATTGCCTTTTGAACCTAGTGGGCTTTTTGGAGTGTGTCACATGACACCACCAATTCATATGCACTGCCTATCTGAACCTGGCCTTTGCTACATCTCACATTCTGGCATTATTAACAAGCTAATCAAACTAAATTTAAACCCTCATGTTACCAGCTGGATAGCAAGCTGGCTAATAGACAGAACCCAGTGTATTAGTGTATGTGGGAAGCATAGTCTGTTTGAAGTGAATAGTTACCAGCAGTGTCCCCTAGGGTGAGTCCTAGGACTACTTCTCTTTGGTATTTACTTCTCTGATGTCAAGGCTAACATCAAAGGCCTGTTGTTGATCAAGTTTGCAGATGCTTGCAGAGCTGGACTTGTCATTAATTCCACTGGAGAGACTAACACACACCAGTATGTTGTGCCTGAACTGTGGCCTAAAAGTAAATTCCAGGAAATGCAGAATTGTGACCTTAGGCAGACTGGGTATTCATCCACCTACGCCATAGGTGACACCTCTTTGAAAGTTCGCTCTGCTATTAGGTTCCAGGGCACTTTCACTGGCAATTAACTATACTTTGATTCACATGTCCACCACTGTTAGGAAATCCTTTTACCTTGTCAGACTAATCACCAGGGGTATTTCTCCCAGATCAAAGGATGTTGTTATCCCTCTCTACTCCACCCTCATCAGTTCAGTAATTGAGTACAATGGCCCCTTGAGTTTGCACCTGTCTATGCATATACCCCAGCTTTAGAGATTTCAGTGTATTTATACTAAGACAATCAAGGGCACAACTTTCTTGAGCTACCCAGACGATCTTAAAATGTTTTCTGCAATGATTTTTTGAAGTTTTGCAAATGTACTTTCTACATGAATCTGACACAGTAATGTATAAGTTAACAACTGGTACTTTTCTCTCATAAGTCTTGGTTCTACAGTTCAGTTCTCAGATGGGATGCCTTGTGTGTGTGGTGCTGCATGATATCACTGTGTCTGCTGGGATTTTCATCAAGGTTTCTGCTTTCCTCCCACATTCCAGAATATGCTGTAGACAATGGGCAATCTTCTAAGCTACACATAAGAGTGCTAAGTGTGTGTGTGTGTGTGTGTGTGTGTGTGTGTGTACGGCTGCGTGTGCATGCATTCTGTGATACACTAATGCACTTATTTAAATTTTCTCTGTTTTCTGTCCATTAGCTGGCAGGACTGGTACCAGCTACCACTCACCCCTGAAGTGAATAGAATGGGTAATAAGAAAATGAATAAATAGCGAACATTCTATTTATTTATTTTATTTATACTTTGCTATCAAGATAGTCCTACTAGTCCAGTGGCCATTCAAAGGAGACCAATGGTGATATTCTTACTGTTAAGGAGAAACTTGGTAAGGACTCAGAGGAGCTTCCCTTACTCTCTTTGATAGATGCCATGGGATCATTTTATCCAGCTGAGGTACTACCAATTCAGGTAGATGGGGCCTCGGTTTAACATCTCATCTGAAGGACAATACACTCAAGAGTCCAGCACCTCCCCTTATGTTACACTGCAGTGTTAGTATTGGAAAAATTAATCCTTCTGCCTGGCATGGGAATAGAACCCACAGCCTTCAGCAGCCATCTTTGGGTAACTAGGAATCACCTGTGCTTTAATTTCAGTTGTGTTGCCAAGATCATTTGTGCCAAGCTACCTGATATTGCCCACTGCTGCTCCTATTTTTGCAGGAGAAGACTCTAAACCAAGCCCATAACATTAGGGTCAGTTACACTACATGTGATAATCCACTCTGTATAGTATCTTGTTGGTGCATTTACTTATCACCCTAATTTGATCTCTATTTCTAGAAGTACCTCTGTTATCTATGCCTGTGAGATAATTTCTATATTGTGCATTTCTTGCTACTGGATCTTCACTTAGCATACTGTTTTGCTCATAAAGGTCACTTTGTGTTTTGTAAGTCGTTATGCAGGGATGTGTTATATTGCACATAGTGATCCAGGGACATAATATGTTATAATCTATTGTTTAGTGGTGTCTTCCATTGTGCACACAATGTGTTGAGTTGCACACATTATGCTAGGTTGTACTATGTCATTCTGTATTACTTACACATCCTTCTGTTGTGCACACTAGTTGTTGGGATGCACATGTTGTGCTGGGCTGTACTGTGTTTTTCTGTATTGCTTACACTGCCTTCTGTTGTGCACACTAGCTGTTGGTTTGCACATGTACTAGGTTGTATTGTGTTATTCTGTATCACTCACACTGTCTTCTATTGTGCACAGCAGTTGTTGGTTAGCACAGGTTGTATGAAAATGTACTGTGTTTCTTACAGCCACTTTCTATTACACGCACCAGCTGTTGGAGTGCACTTATTGTTGTAGTCTGTAATATGTTATTCTGCATTACTTATACTCCCTTCTTACCAGTTATTGGGATACATATGTTGTGCTATGTTTTACTGAGGTACTTAGTGTCGCCCACTGTTATGTACATAAGTATATTGTATTATATTGCTACTTACTGCTGACATCTGTGGCTGGCATACTTCAACAACAAGGTGTGCTTAAAACAGACTCGAGGGGTGGCACTAATGTACTGCATTATGTTGTGTTGCATTTATCTGCTTAGTGTGCCTTATTAGTGTTTCTTCTGTCCCACCTAATCCCGACTTAATTGTGGTTATCTTATGCCATAATTGTGTTGCTCTCAGTCTGCTAAACCTGCTGCAGTTCTGGTACTCAGGTTATGTTGTGTGTTGTAATTATATGCCTGTTTAAATAGTTTTGTTTTTTCGCCTCCTAAGCCTGCTTTATTTGTGGCCCCTGAACTTTATCTCTTGTTATGCTCCACTGGGAAGCATAGTCAGTACTACTACTGCACTCCTGCATCATTGGACCTGCAGATCACAACAACTACAACCTCGGACCTGGGGCAGTGACATTCTTCACCACACCCTAGTTACAGCCCTTGTCTTCGTACACTGTGTTATGGTTACTACACCACTGCACCATGCGATATGATGCCTGCGCCTGATTACTGTGATCTGTTTTAAATTGTGACACATTTTCTGTTACTATATTGCTCAGGTTTACTGCATTGTATAGCATACCTCTGTGTTACTGTTACTATATTGTACAGAATCTGTGTATTACCTCTGGACTGATTATTAATTGCTTGTCTGTGATGATCTAGTATATTCTGCTGAAGCATAAAGGGTTATACTGTTCGGTGTTATATTTGCTCTGTGTTCAATACTGTCTGTATTTCTGCTGTACTGAACTATGCTCATTACATGCTATTCTTGTAATTCAGTTTTTTAACATTTTTTATTAAACCACATTTAAACAATATGTGTTTATCCAGTCATGCAAAGACAGACTATATAACATTTTTGATATTTTCACACAATACACACATTTTCTTTTTAACAATTATCATTCACTACAGCATTACATAAATTTCTCATTTCCTACCTTCACTTATAGCTCATTCCTCCTCCTCCTGAACATTATTCTGCATGTATTGTTCCCACAACTTCCATTCATTTGCATGTAGTTTGCTCCTTCCCTTTTGTAAGGGTGAATACCTATTCCTGTATTTCTGAGATACTACCCTGTGTCACACAGTAACACTGCAGAATTCCTGATGTCCTACCATCAACACTTCTTATTGCACTGCTTAGTAAGTGTTGCCTAGCTTACCTCAGTGCATACTTTGTTTCTGTATGTGTTCTTTCTGTAAATCATTAAGTGTGTAGCCCCTCCTGCCTTATCTCATATGGTCATATTGTGTTTCAAACATTTTGTGGATAGAGCTTCTGAATGACCTCTGCCCGCACATCTTGGATCTCTGTTGTCATGGAATCACAGTCCAGCTTTACTTCATCTGCTGGTAGCTAGCTGGCCCCATGTACATAGCGGCAGTGTAACAACTGCCTCATGTACACTGAAAACCACTTACTGCTGGCTACATGGACTTCACTTGTGACAGTTTTAAATAGCTGCTGAAACTAGAGGTTGAGGCTCTGAAGAAATCCCTTCCTAATGAAAGTACTAGCTGATCCAAACCTCCAACACATGTTCACATCACACGCACTGCAACTATAACCTCCAATTCTAGTGCATTACTCAAGCAGACACATACACGTACAGTCACTAATTCTAATATATTACTAGAGCACACACATATACTTACACTCACTAATTCTACTATACTACACATGCACAGAAGTACACCTACACTCACTAATTCTAGTATACTGCTCATGCACACACATACACCTACAATGTAATTCTAGTATACTACTCGTGTACACACATACACCTACACTAACTAGTTCTAGTATACTAGTCATGCACACACATACACTTGTACATTTTCATTCTAGTACACTACTTGCGCACACCCAGTAATTCTAAGTATATCACTAATGCACATACACCTGCCACTTCCTGTCCAGTCAAGGGTCAGTCATGCCACATGCCTTGGCCCCTAAGGTAATTGGACCATGCACACACAGGAAAATTTTAACTACAGGTGACTCACTTGTCAGATACGCAGATGCTTGATTCACCAAACTGAGCAAGGACAGAGTGGTGACCAGCTGTCTTTCTTGTGCTAGGACTCTTGATATCACTATATCAATGTCTCCAAGGTATGCGTATAATCTAATCATTGCTGGTTTGTATGTGACAAGTCTTGGATGCTCCACCCTGGCCTAGATAATGAAAGACTTGGTCAGCCGGTCTGTGTATATGAGTTGGACTGAAATTCATGTTAAGCAGCATGTTACCATCACCATGGATGAGGCCTCAATACAAACACATAACCAGCATGTTACCATCACCATGGATGAGGCCTCAGTACAAACACAAATTAATTTATTTCCACAGTCAGTATTACATTTGTTGTAATTCCAGATATCCAGTGTGTTTGAGCTTTGGAGGAGATAGTCAACAGTTCTGTCTGTCTCACCAGGGATGGCCTGCACCTGTTTTGTAGGACTTCTGCAAATTGGCTAAAACATTTCCTACTGTGATAATTTCTTTTTGTCAGAGTCAGAGAATTCTACCCCTACAGACTTACAAGATCATTTACACCTTGACAAAATTGAATGCAGTTACTGCATTCAGTTTTTACCTTTTATCAAAGCTGACTGGTGGCTAGTGACAAATTGAACCCTATTTTCATGTAAAGTCATACTTTTTATTTGAAACTAGAACTACCAAAGTATGGTGCTGTCTTGGAAGATGCTGTCACTTAATTGTAGTTGCAGCTGGGATGGGTTGTGTGTTGTGACATGAAGTCACACTCACAAGTGTTCTTGTCTCTGCTCACTCCCAGGAAAATGTGGATTATCTTTTTAATTATCTTTTTGGGCTGCTGTTACCTTTGCTCATAGACATGCTCATTTCCCCTATTAAGCCAACATAGTAGTTTGTAGGTGAAATGGGTATGTCTTTTTCTTACATACAGTCTTTCTCCTACATTGTTTGTTATCACCTGTGACTCCTGTAGCCGTTTGCAAGTGATAGAATGACGCTTGGATATCACTTAATGAATACACAAAAGTCAATCAGCAGCAACCCCAGGCTCAGTCAGCTGCAGCTAATCAATCAGCAGTAACTCTAGGCACAGTCAGTCCCAGCTAATCAAACAGCAGCAACCCCAGGCTCAGTCAGTCCCAGCTAGTTAATCAGCAGCATCCTCATGCTTAATCAGTCTAGCTAGTCAAACAGCAGCATCCCATGTTTAATCAGCAGTGTCTACAGGAAGAAGTCAGTTCCAGCTAGTCGATTCCAGAAAAATCGTCTTAGACACAGCTTCTCTCACAAAATCTAAGTAAACATTAAACAAACTGAAGATCTTTCTTTTTGTTAGATATTTACAAATGTGTACCAAGACATTAATTTTATTGTTTAACTTTCAGTGATTTCTTTACATTCTCTCTCTTGTTAGTAGGTTGCTTTTCAATCTGATAAACCTGTTGCTCTGTTTAGCAGCAGCAGGGTCAGGTGTACTCTGATAAGATGGAATCAGAGATGTCCACTGTCATGCAAGAGAAATAATTGCAAAGCTGAAAAACTGGGCTAGGCCCATAAATTCCAGATTTGCCACAAAAAAAAAAAGAAAAGAAAAAAAATGAAAAAGTTTCAATCTTCCCAGCAGCATGAATATATTGAACATTTTAACAATGAAGTTATTTTGAACATGCATAAATAGGTTAACAATGTCGTTATTTTGAACATGCATAAATAGGTGACACTTAATGAAGTCAATTATGTACAGTGGTAGAGTTGTCACCTCACAGCAAGAGGTTCTGCAGTTTGATTCTTGGTTGGAGTGCCTTCTGTGAGGAGTCTGCATGTCCATCCTACATTGGTGTGGTTTTCCTCTGGGTGCTCCAGTTTACTCCCATGTTACAAAGACATACATCTGGAGCATTTCTCCCTGGGCCTCCGCTGAAAACTGGCTTTGTTCCAAGTCAGACTTTCCCAGTTAACAAATGTTAAATAAATAAGGTAATCCCCCTCTTATTCCTAAGGGCATGAAGCACCTTTTTATCTTTTCAGAGTTTCTTTCTCCTGCTTGTCAATACTATCTGAGCATAAACTACTGCCATTATGCCTACCCCAGCTGATAATCACTGAGTTGTTTTCTCTGCCTGCTGTTTTAAAATAACCCCTTGTTCTTAGTAATGATAATTCAGAAATAAAAAAAATAAGACCTCTGGGCTATTGTGGGCTGAAGTCTCACCCTTGGTGTTGGCAGTTTTAGTTACTGTGGTTTACAGTTGATTATGCTGCAGTTGTTCAACTGATGTCTGTTTTATTGCTGGACCACTTTTCCTAGTTGTGAAGACTTAAGTTTTAGCTTTCCAGCATATGCCTGCTATACTCACCAGATGCTTTCCTCTCCACTGGGGTATCATACTCCTGTGGTTGTTAGTTGGGTATCTGCTTTTCCCCACTATGCCGCTTGCATTCCTCTTTCTGGATCCTTGACTCTTGTTGCTTCCTTTTTTCTACACTATGTCACTGGCCTTCATCTTTACTGGATCCTCGGCCCTTGCTGTGTCCCATTTTTCTCCAGTGTGCCACAGGCCTTCCTTTTTTCCTGGACCCTTGGCCCTTGTTTCCTATTTTTCTTCACTGTGCTACTGCCCTTCCTCTTTCTTGGATGCTGTTTGGCTCCCAATTCTGTATTTGCCCATCCATTTCTTGTTTCTCCATCTGGGTTTGTTGCACTCCTCCAGGGAGCCTGCATCCCTGTAAATTCCTGGCTGACCTGTACTGGTGCTGTCACAGTCTAGCAGCTTATGTTTAGCTCAGTTTGTTCTCTGACTTTATCTGGTTCCGTACACTGTTCTGTCTTTGGGTCTGTCGCTGCTTTTGCTCATTGTATCCCTTATAAAGTTCCATGCTGACTCCTGCCTGTGGAAGATAATTTTTCTCAGAGGTTCTTAGCTACCAGCACACTTGAATAATTTATGCATGTTTGAAATTTCAAGGTTGTCAGTTCTTCTATACAACTATTAAACTCATCTTTTTATAGAAGAGTGCGTTAGAACAGTCAGGTAAGACCTTAATCAATTGTCCATCTGTTCCTGTTGGTTTCCCTTTTGCAGACTTAAGTAGCCATTTTTTTGCTCTGTACCTGTACACTTTACATGGCGCGTGTTTGGGCTGGAGGTGCCTCCTGCCATTACCTCCTTACATCTCTGTTTATTCTCTCGATTGTTCCTTCCAGCTAAATAGGTCTGTGTCTCAGAATGCAATGCTTTATCTAATCATCCAATTGATTCTCTAGAATATATTCTGTAATTCCAATAAACTATATATTTATTCTTCTTTATATTTTCTTGTGGTTATCCAGCTACCCTTTTATTTTTCATTTATATTTTCATTTGATTTATCCTTTATAAACATAATATTAATTGTTTTTCTGTGTCCCAGAGCTGGTTTCTGTTTTCAGCAACATAATCTTCCAGACATACCAGTGTTCTCTACTGCCCTGTTGCCATTTGATTTTGAAATGTGATGTCCTTTTCTGGCCTGAGAACATTTCTATGATAAGGTCCCTTTTTTACCATATTTTCTTCTCTTTGTTGGATTCTTTTGCTCTTTGGTCTTTTTGGAAACATCGCCACATTTTTTCTATTATAAATCCCAGGGATTTTGGAAATGTTTGTTTGCTCTCTATAGGAGGCTTCCTCAAAGTTCTTGGATCAGGCAGCCATCTTGGTTGAGCTCTTCCTTCAGCCCCTCCCATCTTGGTAATTTGGTATCTCAGTCTGTAAAATGTAATATAGTGTTTAACATAAAGTGTTTCGTTCTACACTTTCACAAGCAAAATAAGGATTATACCTACAATATTAATGGAAGATTACTATAATCTATGTTATCTTACAAGGGTCTGAAGGTTATTGTTAAGGTTCTGGAGTTTTTGTAACATGTTCATATTTGTTAAAAAGGCACATATGTAATAAATGTAAAAATGCAAACTATTTCCACTAGGACACACAAGGTTTTGTTTCCATTATATGTAACTCTGATAAGGCCTCATATCAAGTATGGATTATGATTGTGTTTGTAGTCGCTAATTGACATTGTGTGTAACCATGCTTAGGCCTCATATCAGGTATGGGTTGTGATTTTGTTTGGACTTACTAACCGACATGGAGAAACTAGAAGTTACTCTGCAGATTCTTGACCACAGAGTAGTGAGACTCAAAAACCTGCCATGTAAAAGGAGATGCAGTCACAAAAATAACAGCTTATTAAATATTTTAAATGTCTCCATGATGGTAACTTGGCAGCAAACTACAGTCTTATCCATTGTTAATAAGAATAATGAAATGACTTTTGCACGTGCACATGATTAAATCTTTATTTATATGCAAACACTTTTCTGTAGATGAGGCAAAACAATGGAGCAAACTGCATTTGTATGTCTGGGAAACTCTATCATTACATGCATTTAGAACATTGCCAAATGGTTAAGAGGGCAGAGGTAGGTTTATAGGTTCATAGGTGTTTACTAGGCTAATGACCACAAGTGCCTTTTTAAGCCTAGCCATGCATCCTGAATCATTTTATATTGGCCTAAGACTCCTAGAAGGACACTTTTTGAGTTGTGAGTTTGTATACTGAACACTGAGTGGTCTGATTGCACTTTATGACATTGTTTTCATCTGTGTTTCTTTCTACTTATTTGCATTGCATTTAAGCAGATATATTTTTAGCTATTCAGTCAGTCTTTCAATTCTATTTCACAGATATCACAACACCTCTTTAAAATGCCTGGCTGAACAATGACATGCAATAACACGTTTGATTTACCCCTATTCTCATTATTTGCCCCAAGACAGAATATTACACCATCCTGGTTTCATATGATGTGTTAATGCTAAATGCAAATATACAGTGTTTGTTTTGCTGGAGCTACTATGACCCTTATCCTGATGACTGGTAATATCTCTGAAGAGAGTGGGATTTAATTGCAGTAGACCCCCTATTCATGGATTCATGGATATCTCCATGACTGATTTTTGAAGGTGCTCTGAAACAAGAGCAGAACTACAATCACAGATGCATCACAGTTAAACTAAAACCCATAAATCTTGCACCTGCTCGAACTTCCCATTTAATGACTGCTAATGCTACTAATTTTTAATTACATCTGTCACCTCTTGGGAATACAACTGATCTGTTTCCAAGTGTAAGATCTGCTCTAATAGTATGGTGCAGTATGTATTTTGCAGCAATATATTATCAGACAGAATTGAAAGATGAGTCCATGAATGGAGACCTTAATCTACATTAATATACAAACCACAACTAAAACATGACACACTTTATCAACAACTTCTAAAATACGTCTTAATGATCATTTGTAAATGGAATTCAGTTGTTAATCTGAAACAGTTACACTAGTTCTGTGGCACACAGGGATGGAGCCTCAACTGTGACCAAGGGACGTGTGTTCAAGAAGTGGACCTAGCACTGGACGGGCTATCATTGGGTGGGGCAGTGGGAAGAGGGGAAAAGTGTCTGAATGTTTTGGCATGTCTGTGTCTGTCTTGATAATAAATGCTCCTAGTTGAATAACACCTTTGTTTAGTATATTTGTATACTTGTACAAAAATAAGGTGATGAATATTCTATAATTAGGTAATATAATATGATATCAGATATGTAGCTGAAAACATATCCAAATCAAATATCTTCTTAGTAGCTGCAAACAGTGTCTTAGAAAAATACTGACATGCTTTTTCTCATCTTACAAGCTAACTAATATATTAAACAAAGAAAAGGTTAATGCCATATCCATTAGTGTTTACATTTTTCATTTCATATTATTTTATTTATTTTACAATTTGTTTGCCGGCATAGTCCATTGGACCAAGAAGAGACCATTTTCAATGGAGTTCCGGGGAGAAAAGCTCCATGAACAACAATATAATATGAAGACAATGCATTTACATTCATGTAATACTATTGAAGAATGATGGTATTACATAACATGATAAAAAAATGTACGACTGCAGTGAAAATTCAGTTAAAAAAGTAAAAGATAAAAATACACACACGCACACACACACACACACACACACACACACACACACACACACACACACACACACACACACACACACACACACACACACACACACAAATAGGTCAATTAAAATAAGAAAAATCCATTGGTGCATATTTCTGTTAAATTTGTTAGAATGTGAAATAAATATATTCTTTCATTTTTAATTATTAATATTCAAGTCTCTCTCTCTCAAAATGAGGAAAATATCTTAACAAGTTAATATGTTCTGCATTCTGTAGCTCATACACCATTATTTGACAGCTACTGTATCACTGTGTGAATGTCTGGCTTCCTTGAAAATCCTTCCTACAGTAATAGATTGCTGAGTCGGTTGTCTGTGCAGATTTAACAATAAGTTGGTAAACAGTCCCCGAACTGTCTATAGACCCTGTAAATCGCGGAGCTGAAAATCCAGGACCATACCTAAGAGAGCTGTAGGTATGATGGTTGTTGAAAATAAGTTGTGGGGCATCTCCTGGTACCTGTTTATAAAACCCCATGCCCCAGTTATCCTTTACTCCAACATTGCAGGTGAGGGTAATAGTCACCCCTGGAGTGACAGTTACAGTCGAAGGTTGGAAGGTCACAGTCTGACAGTAGATACCTGTTAACATAAAGTGATAAATGGTACAAAATCCTGTCTATATTTTATACATTCTGAAATACAATTAAATAAAAATAATGTACATACAATTTGTCCAAGACAGAAAACAATACCAAACCCAAGACACTAGTCTCATTTTGATAGTAAATTCTCCTTTGTATGATGAGTCTGTTATGCTATTAAAGCAGATTTTTCTTGTTCTACTTTATAGGCACTGTCAGCTTTTACAGTTCCCTGTTAATATATGCAAATGATATAAACATATTCTGATGTCATTTAAGGCGGTGCTGAAATCGTCACTGGACTGAAACTGAGGCAAAAGTCAAACAAATAATTCCGAACTTTGCAACAGTTTTAATTACTTCTTATAGAGTCCCAATGCATTTCTAATTGCGACATGTTGTTCTTCAATTAATATCTATTAAAATGTGAGAAAAACAGAGTGATGATTCAGTATTATTGCAGTTTTCATTTCTGTGTATTGCTTTTAAGTTTTACTAAAGTACTTCCTAAATGAATGGTACAAAGTATTCCAGCAGATAGTGCTTCTGCCATACAGATATTGATTCTCCAGTTCAGAGTGCCTTAACCGTGTTTCTTCTCTTCCTCTTATTCTACCTTAATAGTGTTTCCTCTTTACCCCCAAACCCTGCTTTAATTGTGTTCATCTGCTAAACATGCCTTAACAATGTTATTGTCATCCTAAAACTGATGTAAGTTTGGCACTCAAGTTGTATTGTTGGCTTTATTATCTGATACACCTGCCTAAATAGTTTTGTTTCTCTCCATCCTAAACCACTTAAATTGTGGCCTGTGAGCTTGTTATAATCCATCCCACTGTACTCTGCTGTACTGTGTTTTACTGCGCTGTGCTTTTTTGTCGTACCCAAGCCTGCTTCCTGTGGTATCTGAGCCTGATTATTGTGATGTTCGGATGAATTGTACACTTGCACTGTTATACTGCTGTGTGTTACTGCAGTGTAATGCGTATATTTGTGTTATTGCACTGCATTGCACAGTATCTGTCATCATGTACACAAACCTGCTTGCTGTTATAATTTTGTATACTGCAATGCGACATAAATGACTACACTGATCTGTGTTGTATTTACTTTATATTGCATATTATCTGTATTTTTGTTACACAGCTCTGTGGTACGTTGCACTTTACTGCACATTGGTCTTGCATTTCTGTTGCACTGCCCTTTGTTATTGAGTACGGTTGCATAGTTTCTGATATCCATTCTGTTGTCTAGCTTGCCTGTGCCTGTACTGTGTTTCTGTCCACATCCTTTCCATATGCTGCTCATTTCCCTTCTGGGGACCTTTTCCATACATGGTCATATTATGTTTCAGATTTTTCTTTTTAGAGTATAATTTGTACGTGATCTCTGCCTTCACATCTCTGATCTCTGTTTTCTGTTACCACAGTCCACCTTTACTTCCTGTTCATACCCTGCTAGCATTAGGCATCTTGATGAAGTATACAAACTGTCTCAGATACTTTAGCAATTACTTACTGCTGCCCACATAGACTCCACTTGTGACAGATGTAAATGTACAGACAGCAGGACAACCTTTCTATCAGCAGAAAACCCCTTATCTCACCTCACTGCAGTCCAGCAATAACATGAAACCCATGTATGCTGAGGTCTGCTGAACAGAATAACAGACCCCAAAACTTAGCCACATTTTCACCACACATACAGTACATCTACACCCACTAATTCTAAGCACACTGTTTATACACCTACCTTCCCTACCTTCTGTCCTGTCAGTCATGCCACATGCCTTAGCCTCCTAGGGTCATCAGGGCATGCTACCACTCATAACAATATTTTAATTAAAGTTGGCTCAGTTGTCACACACACACATACTTCATTCTCCAGACTGAGCAATGACTGAGCTGTGATCAGCTGTCTTTCTTCATAGGTTCATAGGTTCATAGATTAGTACTAAGCTAACTGCCCTTACGAGCCATTTTAAGCAGCAGCAATTATCCTTCCTGAGACTCAAACCCTGCACCTTGTGTTTGTAAGGCAAACACCTTAACCATTAGGCCACCCTCCCTACCCATCATTAGTTTCCTTACATCCCTGCCTCTCAAATATCTAACCATTTTATCATGTGGATGTAAACAATCTTACATGGTCCTGTTTGGTGGAGATGAAGAGAGAAATGACCAGGCTCCCTAGGAAAGTCTTGGAAAATTGTTCTTGAGGAGTACATGGCCAAAAACACAAATGATGTCAAACATACATACAAACATATACTGTTGCAGGTAAGTAGGACTTATGCAAATGTACTATGTTCAGCAAGCACACTGCTTTATTGGCATTTGGGTACATTCCCAAAGCTTACCTAACCTTTGAGGAGGAAGGATAAGGGTCCAGGAAGTCCTGGAGAATGGTTCTAGAGAAGCCTGCTCTGGATTTAAAAAGGCTTCCAGCTTATAGCATTTCATGAAGGTATGGACAGAGGATTAAGTTGCTGTCTCTAGAATACTTCTAGAGTCCAATCTCTTCCAGTATGCCACTGAATGATACCGCAGTACAAGGACAAAATGATTGACTTCAACAATTGGCTAAGCTTATGGTGTCATTCTAAAGGGATCCAGTATCTGTCTGCCTGGAATGACATGGTTGACAGACCATGATGCTTTGCCAGAGATGGCCTGCACCTGCCACCCCTGGGATTCTGGATACTGGCTAAGGTTCTTGCTGCCCCTATATTGCCTTTTTTAGGCAAGGTTCAGATGACAAATTCACCACCATAACAGGAAAAGGCAAGCAAAAACTGAGGGTGATGCTACTCAATGCTAGAAGTCTAAATCTCAAAATACACTCATTGAGGCACTCCTTAAAATGGAGAACATTGATATCTGTGCAGTGACTGAGACCTGGTTCAAGGCTCCAGAGAGCACCCCTGCACTACCAGGCTATAACTCATACCACACTTTTTGCCATGTAACCTGGACCATTACACCAAAGGCGGAGGTGTGTCCATATTCATTAAGGATATCCACACATCCAGGCTAGTTGCTCAGTATAATGCAGCCGAGGTTATCCAAGTGCAACTAACTCTGGGCAAAACTGCAATCCAAATTGTAGCTTGCTATAGATCCCCCACCATGCCCCAGGGTTCCCATTCCTCTTTTCTTGATGTACTGGAAAATATTAGGGTTCAACCAAACACCCTAATAATGGGCGATTTCAACTGTCCCACCATTAACTGGGAAAACTACTCATGTACTAACTCCTTCACTCAGCGTTTTCTGGAATTCATAAAATACAATGTCCTGGATCAACTTACCCACACCCCCATGAGGGGCAACAATATCCTAGATCTAAATGTAACAACCGAAAACAGGATCCAACACAGATTTATTGGATAGTCTCTCTCTAGCGCCTCGGCTTTCGCCTTCAAGGAGAATCACATTTGGATTATATTTTTTATTTTTTTTGGTTGTGATATAATATCCTAGATCTAGTCATTACCAACATGAGTGACTGGTGTTCCACACCTGAAGTCAATGCCTCATTGGTCTGATCCGACCATAAGCTAATTACCCTAGATATCCACATCCTGCCCCCACCCCATTAAGGAAACCACCGTAAAAAATTTCTCCAACGCCAACTTCATGCTTCTTAAGACAGAAGTGATGAACTTCATGACAGCCATGCAGATGGACAATACAGTTACAACTACTGAATCCTACATAATTGCACTCTATAAGCACTTACACGAGTGCATGGATCGTTCTATCCCAAATAGAACCAAGATGCTATCCTCCAAAAAAAGGAAGCCAATTTGGTGGTCCCCTGCCATAAACAAACTGTACAACAGAAGGAAGAAACTGTTGCAAAGAGAGTAAAATCCCATGAGTGGAGGAGCTTCCTGGTCAGCCTCAGTAAGAAGCTGCGATCCCTGATAAAATCCTCCAAAGCTAGTTACAAAAACAAAATCGCCACTGATTCTAATGACATCCACAAAGCATTCTACAGCTATGTCAAAAATTTCAATGGCAACACTCAGATCTGCTCTGAGTTACAGCACAATGGCATGAAGTATACAGATCCAACTGATATTGCCAACATCCTGGCAGATAGGTTCAGTGCTAACTTTACCCCCTCTCACCCCCTAAAGAGCCCATCTCTATACCAGAAGAATGCAAAGTTCCTGTAATCACGGCTGCACAGGTAAAAACCAGACTCTCCAAAGCCAAGAACACAGCATCCATGGGACCAGACAACATCTCAGGCTGTGTTCTACATGAACTACAGAACAAACTGGCACCCCACCTAAGTACCATGTTCAATCATAGCCTCACCTCAGGCTTTGTGCCTGCTGAATGGCGCACAGCGACGGTTATCCCACTCCACAAGGGGGGAGCCATCATGGACCCCGGGAACTACTGCCCCATTAGCCTGACAAGCCTGGTCTGCAAGGCCATGGAACATATCATCATGGAACTTATAAACAAAGACACTAGTAATCTTCAAACTGTGGACCCCATCCAGTTCGGGTTTGTAAAAGGCAGATCATGTCTCCCAAACCTGACAGACTTCTTTGAAGCAGTCACCAAAGCCGTAGATGAGGGTAAGGTGGTTCACACATCCTATCTAGATCTTGCCAAGGCTTTCGACATCATCCCCCACTCTGAAATTATAGATAAACTCACTAAACTAGGTATAAATCCCTATGTCACAAGATGGGTTGCCAACTGGCTCACTGACAGAACCCACACTGTGAAAGTAGCAGACTCCAAATCTGACTTCAGACCAGTGACAAGTGGAGTAGTACAGGGTTCAGTCCTGGGTCCTCTTCTGTTTGGTATCTACTTCTCGGAAGTACAGGCTAACACAGAAGGTCTTTGGCTAACGAAGTTCACAGATGACTGCAAACTAGGAGTCATAATCAAAACTCCTAACAATGTGGACATCCTACAAAAGGGCCTCACTGAGACAGATACCAGGTGTCAAAGCCATGGCCTCAAGCTCAATGCCAAAAAAGTGCATTGTCATCCTCTTTGGTAACAAATCTGTACCCATGAACTACAACATAGGCGGTAGTATACTTAACACCGAAAGTGTGACAAGAGACCTTGGGACACAGGTGGACAGTAGTCTCTCCTTTGATAATCACATCACCACAGTAGTCAGGAAATCCTAATACGTGGCACACCATCACAAAAGGTTTCTCATCTAGAAAAAAGAGGTTATTATCCCCCTCTACTCATACTCATTAGACCCATTATAGAGTACAACGCCCCTTTTGGTATGTACCTCACAAGACATCTACAACAACTGGAAATGCCGCAGAAATACCTCACAAAGAGGATTACCAGCCTCAAACAGATGCCCTATGCAGACTTTCTCAAAAAACTCCAGCTTTACTCCATCGCATATCACCTACTCAGAGGTGATCTCTGCCTAACATACAAAGGTATGTCAAACCCAGAGCAGATGGACATGCTCCACTTAAAGAAGTCCCAATCCCTCAGAGCTACATGCTCTAGGGACCTAAACCTTGTCACCACAATAAACAGAACATGCTAGAGGGATAGATTTCTGTCCCAGGGACTTCCCATATTCTGGAATAAACTACCTATCTATATCAAACAAAGCTCCTCATTAGTACTCTTCAAGAAAAATCTTGATGATTGGATGGGAAATAGGAATTTCACCCCGGGGATCACTTCTGTGGCTCTGCTCGACAGTGGTACAGGAAAATAATTTTCTTGGGTGGCAAAAGCCAGGATACCTTTTTGGCTGGGCTTGTATAGGCCCTAGTACCTACCTATGAACCTATGAAGAGGAAAAGGCCCTGTCAGAATGTGCCTTGACATGGTGGATGTAACAAAAAACTTTAGCAGAGGACAACCAATATGCAGTGGTTTGCTTAGAGACAGGAAATAAAAAGCTCTTCAGCCTTCCTGAAGGCTTCATTATTTCAAGGTAGTACCTGAGTTGCAGGTGCACATACAAGGTATGAAGTATCCTCTCTCCATTATTCCTAGGTTCTAGGAAGATCGCAAGGAGGTTAACTGATTGGGGTGAATTCTGATACCACTTTTGGCATGAAAGAGATGTAAGTACATAACAAAACCCTATCCTTGAGGAACATCAGGTATGGTTGTTCCACCATGACAGCTTGCAGCTCAGAGACTCACCTTGCAGAGCAATAAACAAAACAGTTTTCCATGTTAAGAACTTCAGATCAGCCTGAGCATCAGGTTCAAAAAATGGCAAGGCCAATTTTTTTTTTTAATGTTCTTGAGATCCCATAAATGAGGAATATACTTGTAAGGGGATCTGATATGCAGTACTCCTTTCATGAACTGTTTTACTAAAAGAGAAGAAAAAAGAGGAGGATCCATTGGCAGACAAGCAGAGGTGGCTACTAAATGCACCTTAACGGACACGCATGAAAAGCCATCCTGAAGTAGCTCACAAAAATATTTCAGGACCATAGAGATGTTAACCTCAAGGGACTGTCTGTTCCCAAGTAGGCACTAGTTAGAAAACCTAATCCATTTGTAAATATAACATTTTCTTGTAGCAGGTTTTTCTGGCCTCCTTTAACACCTGCTCTACATCCTTGTGAAACAGGTGCCTAAATGGCATCTAAATTGAATCATCCAGGCCGTTAGTTGCAGTTATTCCAAATTGTGGTGCACCAGTTGCCATTGACACTGTGTTAGTAGAGGAAGCCTGTGTTAATTCCCTTTGTTGTGAGGAAGTCTGTGGTAATTGCTTTTAGCCAATACCATTAGAAGGGGGCACCAAGATTGCCTGGGCCAATAGGGGATCAAAACAATGAACTTTAGCATTTCTTTCTGAACCTGAGGAAGTACCTTGTGACTTAGTGGAAAGAGTGGAAACTCATACTGTAGCATTTTTGTCATTGGGAATGAGAATGGCTGCCACTTGTGTGGGTCTGCCAAGGATCTGTTTAGTCTGTCTGCCATAATGCTTTACTCTTGTGATGCCTGAAGTATCAGAGAATGCTGTAAAGCTAGCTTCTGAGCCATTATTGCCAAGTGGCACAGAGGGTATTGCCATGTGCCACCCTGCTTTTTTGAGGTACCACATCACTGTGGTGTAGTTCATAACCACCATAAGAGGAGCTGGAGTCCATAAGTGGGCAAGGACTTTTAAGGTGTGTATTACTGACAACAGTTCCTTGATATTGAGGTGCTAACATGCATCCTTGGGCCCTCAAGTGGCCTGTACTTTCACTCCCATTGGCACAGCTCCCAAAGTGAAGTCAGAGGAATTCTTCTGGTCAGACTGTGACAGAACAGGTGGGAAGAAGGGAAGACCTGGAGTGATACCCATCTGTGCTCTCCACCACTGCAACTCTTGTCTGATGAAGAGCAGCACCAGTAACTGAGATTCCAGGGAATGCAGGTGCTAGGCCCAACAGTTCCAAACATACCACTGAGTTGAATTTTCCACATATCCAGATGGGCCAGTGGTATCATGAGAATCATGGATGCCATAAGTCCTAGAATTTTTAGGAATTCTATTGCTGAGGTGAAGTTCTTTCTCGAGAATTTCTGAAACACCATCTTGGGTTTTATGGCCTACAGGGCTTTGTCTTCGGAGAAGAAGGGCATTCTTTTATTTTAGTTAAACACCCCAGAAAGATGAGTCTTTGTAGGGTTGTCAGGCATGACTTTTGAAGGTTCAACTTGAACCCTATCTGGGAGAGCATGGTCAAGACTTTCTCTATTGATTCCAAACACCTGCGTACAAATTCCGCACAGATCAGCAGGTCATCCAAGTAAAGAAAAATGTGAATGCCAAGAGTCCAACACTGAACCACTACTGGAGCAAAACATTTGGTAAACAATTGATGTGCAGTGGACACCTCAAAGGGCAATGCAGAGAACAGATAGTGCAAACCAGACACCACAAATCACAGATATCACAGAGTGGTGAGTAATGAGAATATGGTAATACACACCCTTCAAGTCCAGGGTCACTGTGAAGCAGTGATTCAGCCAAAGGGAAGCATTGTGTGCATGGTGATCATCTTAAAATTGGGAACCTTGAAAAAGGTATTCAGAAGAGATAGGTCCAACAGCAGTATCTATAACAGCTATTTTTGGGAACCCAGGACAATTCTGGGGTAGAAACTGTTCATCTTTTCCAAAGGAGGAACCAGTTCTATGACCCCTGAATCCATCTCCTGGAATATGGCTGCAAGGATGTCTGGAAAATAATTTCTCCAGCTGTCTGTTTTAAAAGGATACAAAAAAACTTGTATTTGAGGCATTCCCTACATCTGGACTAGATCCTGGAATACCACTGCCATGAGCTGCCACTCCTGTGGGTCAGGATCTGCGTTGTCTGTCTGCCAGAACATTTTGTTGTGATGTAATGTCTGATGCCTGAAGAGTCAAAGAATGCTGTAAAACTAGCTCTCATGCCATTATTGCTAACTGGCATAATGGGCATATCAAAGCATGGTCCGGTGGGTGAGGTGGTACACTTTGAATTCAGGAAGGTGTTCTATCCACTGCTACCTGTACCTCTACCAACAATGGTGAGCACCCATATGTCAGAAACTAATGGTGGCCTGGCTGCCATGTTGAGAGCTAAGTTTTGAGATGGGCACCCAGAGGGGGACTTGGGAAAGGCAGATATTGCACCTCCGAAGAATCATAGGTTAGAAGGAGGGGTTATACTTTTTTTGGAAATAACTCCTCTTTTTAGGTTTGGTGAAATTCTTGTCCTGCCATTTCCTTTTGGTGCCTTGACTTTTGTTCAGCTGGGACTTCTGTTTGCTGAGCTGACAAAAAATATTCATTGGAGGGAAACCAGGAAGCATGGAACATTTTTGGATACCCCTTGAATCAGTTTACCTTGGTCATCCCAGTGGTTAGGGATCTGATGAGCTGCTGTGTCAAACAGAAATCAGAATCAAGTGGAGCATTCACAATCTCATTTTTAAACTCAGCACAAAAGTTTTGACTGTGTAAAAAGCATTTCTCTTTACCATCATGGACAGCTCTGATTGATCAGACTGTTATATATGAGCCCCCTTCCAAGGCACTATTTAAAGCATGTTTAGACTCTTGAGAAACATTGGACACAATTTATTTTATTATTTTTTATTAGACTCTTGAGAAACATTGAACGCAATAACTCTTGAGAAACATTGGACACAATAACTTTGACACACCTTTTGCTCAGCAGGTAATGATGTAGCAAACTCATCTAAAATAAATATGCTTCTCAACACAAACTTTCACATAAACACTGGTACCTTTAAAGGCCACAATACCAGATTGCAACAGCTTCTTTCCCTGAGTTTTTAGCACTTGCATAGCTTATTGGAAGGGGCAGGGTTTGATAAAGACATATCCCGGGATTCATGAAGCTTGCGCCAGGTGCAGGAGTAGCATCAGTGTTTTAACACCAAAGATGGCCACTGAGCGATTCAGGTATGAGCCGTTCCCATGTGCACTACCTGTGTACGCTACACCCACACAAATCCTGAGCCTTGTATACTAATTATCCCATTTGCAGCAGTGTAGCATGCAAATGAAGGTATGTAGTGATTCAGGAATTGGTGCAGGTGTAGTGTAAGCATGCAGAAATGTAAACCATAAAACCCAGTTTACATTTTTGCAAACATAAAATCGGAGCCATTACAGCCGACCAAACACATGTATTATATTGTTAATATATGCCAATGGCTAAATATATAGCCATTGGCATAAAAAAATGTACAAAATATAAAATTAACATTTAATATATATAGTCGCACTATCAAGATGAGGAGGTGCAGGGCAGCGGTGTACAAAGGGGATCACAAGGAATATATAAAAATATAGAATAAAACCGCAATGAAACACATATCATGATTTCCCCATAATAGTCAGTGGCAGGCATGCTACACCATACTCATGGCGCAAGGGTTGCTAAGGGGCAGTGACAGTGTTATGTGCAGTAGCTAGGAATTAGTAGGCAATGCCATGCAAATGAGAGGAGTAATAGTGAATCGCAGATTCCCCACTGGTGTAAGGATGCACCTCACAGCATAGCGTTATAACACAGAGGTGAGCCCTTGAGATAAAGATGACATCATGAGAGGGGTGTGTCGCCATTGCAGTAAGCACATTGGAGCATTGCTAAACTGGTCTGCCTCTAGCTAGGCAAAGCTGCAGGAAAGGGGTGTGTTGAATTGCCCATAGCTATGCTTAGCTGAGAGTACACAAGGTAAGCGAGTATGCATATGAACGGAGATGAAAACGCGCGTAAACCTGATAAATGGGTATGCGTGGTACGCACTGCAGCTGAAACAGGAAGGATATAGGAAAGAAATAAGGAAATGCTGCAGCAGTGAAATTGGAGTACAAACGACTAATTAACACCTAGGAGCCTACAGTGGGCCATTGACAAAAGCTAACAAGGCTGCAAGCAGCTACCTGCAGAACAGGGAAGGAGAGGGGCTGTACTGCAAAGAAAACAGCAAAGTGTCAAAGCAGAACAAAGGCGATATGCAGTATATCAGCTAAAAGGCACATTTTGCCATGACTGAGTAGAGAAAGTACAAAACAAGAAAGATGGCAGGTGGATGCATGCCTGATAATGGGAGGGGATCCAGGTCTAAAAGTGAATTAAAGGGCAACAGATTAATCAAGGCAGGCAAGTAGATCTCCACAGTAAAGGCCCCACACATGCAGTACTCATTGCAAAACCCATAATTAAGACATGCAGCAGCTGAAATAGCTCATACACACCCACTTACAACATGCAGCAGCTGAAATAGCTCGTACACACCCACTTACATCAGCAGCATCCATAGCACAATACTATAAAGTGTAAAAGCATCTCACACACATTTGTGTATTCCCATACACTCTGCACCCGTGGTGTATACAGATGGGGAACGTTTATTATTTACATGTTAGGGGCTGCCATAGCTTTGATCCACCAGCATATGTTGGAGACTGAAGGTGAAGTGGAGGATGATGCACATGACCACTGCAGGCACCAGAGGAGGAGGAGAGTGTTCAGACCCAGGGTAACCTACCAGGGGCTACATGATCTGGAGATAGTAGAGCATTACAGGGTGGACAGGGACACCCTACAGAAAGTTGTGGAGCTGTGCCAGCCACGCCTCAGAGCCAGAACAAACAGAGGGGAACCCATCCCAGTGGATACAAAGGTATGTGTAAGCCTGAGAGTACTAGCTACAGGTACCTTTCAAAGACCAACTGGGGATATCATGGGTATCTCACAGGCATCAGCATCCAGGGTACTACACAGTTCCTGGATGCCATGTTACCACATGCCAATTGGCACATATACATCCCCCAAACACAGGGGGAGTTGGCCAGCAATATGCGTCTCTTCCACCATATGGCAGAGTACCCAGAGGTACTGGGTGCAATAGACTGCACACACACACATCAAGTCACCACCCAGTGAGCAGGGTAGGTGCTACATAAACTGCAAGTGATACCCCTCCATCAACTGCCAGGTTGTGTGCAATGCCCAGGGCATTATCATGGATGTGTGTGCTGGCAGCCCTGGAAGCTGTCACGACTCCCACATCTGGCATGCCTCACAGCTGTATCGGTTATTTGCCAGGGGGGACATCCCAAATGGCCACCTGGTGGGGGATGCTGGCTATGCACTGGAACCGTGGATGATGACTTCCATCAGAAATGCACACACACCCATGCAGGAACGCCATACTGAGGCACACACACAAACCAGAATCATCATAGACCGTGTGTTTGGGATGCTGCAAATCATGGTTCCATTGCTTGAGCATATCAGGTGGAGCCTTGCAGTACTCTACAGGCACATGTGTCCACATCTTCATAGTGTGTGCCATGCTACACAATATGGTGCTGCAGAAACAGCTGCAGCAGGGACAGAATGGTGAAGGCCCTCACAGCCCACCACCATTGCCAAGGTCCCCACAGGCACAGAGGTACTCAGACTATGAACACCCTGAGCCAGCCCCAGTAGGCAGACGGAGGCATGCCCAGTATGCCCATGCCTTGGCAAGGAGGGAACGTATAGCACACACACACTGACAGTGTAGGCACCTAGGGACTGGCACCTTTTTCCACCTGCCACACAGTAAAAATGGATGGCACATGCACAAGACCACCTGTAAATTGTCATGTATAGGCAGTCTACTGTGTGCATCCAACATAGGCAGCCCTCAACTATTGCACACACAACAGCCATTGGCACAAGGTAAGTCAACACCTGAACAGTAAATTAAGCTATCAGCATATGCAGATACTGTATGTATAGATTCATAAGTAGGTACTTGGCCAACTGCCAGAAGCCATTCATAAGGCCAGCCAAAATGTGTCAGCTGTTGTCACCCCATTGATTCATTAACCGTCCCTCTGTGGAGCAGAGCCAATGGCGGGATCCCTGGGGTGCATCTACTGTTCCCCATCCACCCTTCAAGGTTTCTCTTGCAGAGTGTTAGTGAGGGGCTCTGTATAATGTAGTTAGGGATATTGTTCCAAAGTTCTGTGACAGGAAGCTGTCCCTCCAGCATCCTCCGGTTATTGTTGTGGCAAGGTCAGCTCACTACAGTGTGTGGCTCACTGTGACATGGATTCCCATAGGTGGAGCATATCCATCAAGCCTGAGTTCAACATGGCTGTGTTGGCCAGTGGAGATAATCTCTGGGTAAACGAGGTGCCACTGAGTAAAGCAGGAGTTTATTCAGTCTGGCTGCATAGGCCATATGTTGGAGGCCAGTATTCCCCTTGGTGAGGTACATTCGTGGAACCCCTAGCTGTTGGACGTGTTCTCTGAGGTACATCCCACATGGGTTATTATACCCTATGATGGGAATGATGAGTGATGAGTAAAGCGACACTATAACCCTAGTATGTCTAGATGGGAATCAGATGGCCTACATAGAAGGATGTCCTAACTACTGTGGAGATATGATTGTCAAAGGGGAGATCACTATCTGTCTTAGTCCCCAGATACCCCATTACCTCATCTGTATTAAAGTGGCTGCCGCTCATGTGTTAATATGTGGGTGCCAATTCTACAATGGAATGACCATGCAGTTAGTGGCACTTGGCTGGAGGCCATGTCGTTGGCACCCTGTGACATTCTCTGTGAGGCCCCTTGAGGGATGTCCGTGTCAGTTGGACTATCAGTCATGGCTTCCAGTTTGCAGTCATTGCCAAACATGGTCTGCCGTAGTCCACCTGTGTTTGCCTGTACATCTGAGATGTATATGCCAAACAGTAGGGCTCCCAGGACTGAGACCTGTGGGACACCAGTCGTGACTGTTCAAGAGTTGGACCTGGAGACTGCTAGTCGTACCATGTGGGTTTTGTGTGTAAGCCCATTGGCAACCCAGCCTGTGATGTATGGGTGAATGCACAGGCTGGTGTGTTTATCAATAACACCTGAGTGGGGCATGGTGTCAAAAGCCTTGGTGAGTTCCAGGTAGTATGTGTGAACCACCTCCCCCGTCATCTAACATCTTGGTGACTGTATGTAAGATGTCAAACAGGTTCAGAAGGCATGAACTGCACTCAACCAAGCTGATCTGGGTTGGGTCACGTGTTTGAAGGTTACCAATGTCATTGTTAATGAGTGCCATGAGGATGTGAACCATACCATTCTAGACCAGGCTAGTCAGGCTTATGGGGTGGTAGTTACCATGTTCAGTTGTGATTTCACCTTGATGGAGTGGAATAACCATTGCCACGTGCCATTGTATGGGCATGTAGCCTCTGGAGAGGCTGAGGTAGGAATGCTTAATTAGGTGGGGGGCAGGTTGTCTTGTACAGTTTGCAAGATGCAGTCTGGGTCAACATCTGCCTCCATTGATGTCGTGTTCTGCTGTTAGAGAGGGCCAATTCCACCTTTGTGTCTCTGATGGTTGGGATACTGTACCTTTCGGGTAGTGTTGAGGGCTCTTTAGGGGGTGAAGTATCCACCAAATGTATCTGCAAGGATGTTTGCGATATCAGTCGGGTCAGCATATTTTGTGCTATATTTCACCTGCACAGTGCAAATCTGTGTGTCACCATGTAGATCCTTGACATAGCCAAAGAAGGTTTTGTGGTTATCTTTCAAATCCTTGCATATTCTCCTACTGATGTTAGCCTTGGATGATGTAATGAGGGACCTACGTATCATACTTATAGTGGCCACGGATGTCTGCCCTTCGTGGGATTTGCTGTGTGTCTGGAACACTGTCCTACTTCTATAGTATAGCCTGTTTATTGCAGAGGTCCACCAGACCAGTGTCCTTGTCTAGGAGGAGTGAGTCTTGGTTTACCAGTGGTGGCACGATCCATACATCCATGTAGGTGCTTATAGACTGCATTTGTAAATCTGTCTGTATCTTGAGCAGTGTTTCCCCTTAGCGTGGGGGCTGTGAAACCCCCCCACCCCTGTCACTAGTAGTGTAAATTTAGCTGTAGTAAAGGTACACACTGTGGTATCCATGGGTGGGGGAGATGCTAGGGTGTGGAAACAGTGAATAGTTCATAGTCCGATCTAACCAGTGACCAGTTAATCTCCACTATGGTGCACCTGTTTCCCATGTTGGTGATGACCACATCTAGTAGTTTCCACCCCACGTTAGGGAAGTTACCACCTGATACAGGGCATATGAGGCTATACATTCCAGGAAGTGCTGGTCCTGGAAGTGAGTACCGGAGTACGTTTCACAGTTAATGTTATGGTAGTTGACATTGACCAATGCCAGGGTGTGCATTAGGACTGTCATGTTCTCCACTGTCTCAAGGTAGGTCGAGTGGAGGTCCTTGGTCATGGAGGGTTATCCGTAGCAGGCCACATTCCATATTGCAGTTGTGGCTGATGTTAGCTGCACATGGATGACCACAGAGGTATCATGCTGCCCCACTAACCTGGAGGTGCAGGTATCCCTGATGAATATGGATACAGCCCTTCATGTCTATCAGTCCATGTTCTGTGGCTGAAATGTGTGGTATGGGTTGTAGTCTGGTAGTGCTGGTGTGCTCTCAGGAGCCTTAAGACAGATTTCAGTTAATGCACAGATGTTGATGTTGTCCATCCTGAGGAGTGCTGTGAGTGCATGCATGTTGTGATCACAACCCATGGTGTTGAATAGCATAATCCTCATTGAATCTGCTAATGTGCTGTTTACAGAGCTGGTATTCACTTTCGAGACTCTCCTAAATAAGGCACCATGGGGGCGCCAATAGCCTTGGCCAGTATTCCAAAGCATAAGGCTGACACATAGGCCGGTATGGTATCATTGCATGCATGTTCCCCATCTGTGCTTGTTTTTCATCTCCCCTGTAGGTAACCTACTGGTAAGCAATAGAAAGCCTTAAACTTATACAAGTCTTCTAGCTTCCAAGATAGGCTTTTGGAGTGACAAAATATCAGTGTTCCATATGTTCTTGCTGTACTCAACTGTTTCCTGACTACATGGTGAGTTGTCACTGTATATTGTGATCTGAAAGTCTGTTTATTCACATATTATGGCTGTGATGGCCTGCACATTAGAGGTTTACACATAGTCTACTACCTATCTGCCCAAAGGCAATTAGAAGCATAGCAACAGTGTGTTGGCCTTCCCCGCACCATTGATGAAGTAATTGAGCCTCTGTCA